>NC_060267.1:147160951-147352488 GCF_021613505.1 Equus quagga | reverse complement strand
ATGGTGAAAAACTGAAAGCTTTAACATCAAACTCAATGGTGAAAAACCCATTCCTCTAAGATCAGGAACAAAGCAAGGATGCCAACTCTTGCCACTTCTATTCAACATAAAACTGGAAATCCTAGCTAGAGCAATTAGGTAAGAAAAAGAAATAAAAGATGCTCAAATTAGAAAGGAAGAAGTAAAATTATCTCTGTTCTTAGATTATACATGGTATAACATGGATGAACCTTGAAGGCATGGTGCTAAGTGAAATAAGCCAAACAAAAAGAGTCAAATACTACATGATTCCACTTACACACAGTACCTAGAATAGTCAAATTCACAGAAAGAGAAAGTAGAATGGTGGTTGCCAGAGGCTGAGGGCAGGGGGAAACAGGGAGTTGTCATTCCATGGGTATAGAGTTTGATCATGAAAGATGAAAAGTTCAAGAGGTCTATTGTACATCAATGTGCATATAGTTAACAATACTGTGTACTGTACACTTAAAAATTGTTAAAAGGGTAAATTTATGTTATGTGTTTTTTACCACAATAAAAAAAATGTATTATTATTTCAGTGGCAATAGGGGTGCAGGTGGTGAAGAAGCAGGACTTCAAGAATTTTAGATTCATGAGTCATTTTTCCTGTAGATATGTGAATAAAAGCCTTCCTTTATAGTTTATCCTATAGTTGCAAAATCAAGTATCATCAAGCACATGTAGAATTTTATTTCACGTGGTTGTTACACAAGACCTGTGTGTATGTGTCCCTTTCACCATCAGCAAGTTTATTAGCCCTGGTCTGCTCATCCATTCTTATCACCTTTATCCCAGTGGTAATCCACCTGTGCTGGGTCTTCTCTGCTTGCTGGCTACTCTCCAGCTCTTGTCCACACTTCCCTGCCTTGCCCTGGGCCCCAGAAGGCTGACTTTTGTGGAATTCATCACCCAGGCTCTTTTGTCCTCTGGCTGCTTGTCGGATTTGGCAAATGGAGGGCAACCGAAGGGCAGGGAGACATGTTTATTCCCTGCTAGACAACACTTTGACAGCGTCTGCGTTTTTCCACCCAAGGTCACAGCTCCTCGCGGGGAAGGCCTCTCTGACAGCTACAGCTCCTGCAGAGTCCCCATTACCATTCCCACTGCTTGACCATCATGGGAGGTGATGGATTCTCACTGATTTTGGTCCCACATTGCCTCACCATTCCTTGCTGGTGCCTTTCACCCTATCTATACCTTTGCAAACACCTCCTCATTAAAACTCTCCTAAATTAATTTACATGCACCATCCATTTCCTGTGGGGCCCTGACCAATATGGTTAGACCATGGTTAGGATGAACTGAATACAGAGGCACTCCAGCAAGGTGTTTGAGCTGCGAGCAACACCTTTTTTCCCATGTTCATGGGGAAGCTCCCTGCTGGAACCAATATCTCTCCCCACCTTGCAAACAGAGCTTCCTAATGAAGCTATCATACCATTCCCAATCTGCATGATGAAAGCTCATGCTAAACAGAAATCGTGTTGTGAAATCCTGCCACAGAGGACTGAGCTGCATCAAGGAAAAAGTATTCGAACTCAGAGGAGAAGGAGGGTGGCAGGGGTGGGGGAGCCTTGCTGGAGGGAGCCAGCCTTTAGAAGGTGGTGTCACGGTGGGTCAGAACCAATGATGAGGGGTTAATATGGGTTGTTCTGAATGGCTGGCCCCAAGAAGAGAGTACAGGACAGGTGACGTTCACAAGCTATTGGGCAGCAGAGGGTTCTCGTGGTGATTAATGAAAGTCTTGGCCTCTGACTTGCTTAAACTCAAAAAGAAAATTAAATTTCCCATCAGACCTCTCCCATGCCTGGGGCCTGGGAAGCCTGTTGTTTATCCCCACAGGATGCAGGCAGAGAAAAGAGTTAGCACGAGAAAATACAATACCTGGGTTTCCAGGCCTGCCTCACCCTTCTCTCCAGTGCCAAACCTTGGCTAACCCACAGCGGAGGCCAAGGGAAGAGGGAGAACCTGCAGGCAGCCTCCTAGCACACGCTGGGCACTTGGCCCACTGTGTCTCACTTAGGATGACTCTTCATATAACCCTTCAGGACAGCTATGGATAGAGGGAGCCCTTCTGGCCTTCCTGATGAAACAGAAGTCAAGAGGCAAAGCTGCTCTAATCAACATTCCAGAGTCACAGACTATTATTCTGCCTTTCCTAATCCATTTGTCAAATCAGAGCAGGGGATTTGAGGAAGGGGGAGAGAAGGAGGAGACATGAATAGGTGAAGCACAGGAGATGTTTAGGGTGATGAAATCATTCTGTATGAAACTGCAACGGTGGGTATATGTCTTTGTGCATTTGTCAAAACCCATAGATCTGCACAAAACAAAGATGTAAACTATGGATTATAGTTAATGCATACTATACAACAACGTAAACTATGGATTATGGTTAATAGTAATGTATCAAGATTGGTTCATTGATTGTAACAGCTGTCCCACACTAATACAAGCTATTAATAATAGGGACACTGGGGCCAGCCCCATGGCATAGTGGTTAAGTCTGGTATGCTCCTCTTCGGCATCCTGGGTTCGCAGGTTCAGATCCTGGCTGTGGACCTACACTGCTCATCAGCCATGCTGTGGCAGTGACCCACATACAAAATAGAGGAAAATTCGCACAGATGTTAGCTTAGGGCTAATCTTCCTCAAGCAAAAAAAAAGAGAGGAAGATTAGCAACAGATGTTAGCTCAGAGCAAAGCTTCCTCACCAAAAAAATAATAATAATAGGGAAACTCTATTCTTAGGATTGGGGAGGAGGGGTGTTGAAGCATGGGTATTTGGAACTATCTGCTCAATTATTCTGTAAATCCAGAACTGTACTAAAAACATAAAGTCAATTTTTTTTGTCATTGTTGACGAAGATTTGCCCTGTGCTAACATCTGTTACCAATCTTCCTCTTTTTGCTTGAGGAAGATTCACCCTGAGCTAACATCTGTGCCAATCTTCCTCTATTTTGTATGTGGGCTGCTGCCACAGCATGGCTGATGAGTGGTATAGGTCCATGCCCGGGATCCGAACCCATGAACCCGGGCCACCAAAGCAGAGTGTGCCAAACTTAAACACTACTCCATGGGGCCTGCCCCCAAATAAAGTCTATTAATTGTAAAGAATTGTAACAATAGTCCCACCCATGAGCACCTGCCCTTCCTTGCTTTGGAGTGCACCTGGCCTTTCTCCCAGTGTGGGAATAGGCTATGTTGTGACTGGGACTGTGCGGCTGATCTACACACACTGGACGCACAGAATGGCCCAACACTGAGCATACAGCTTCAACCGAGCGTCACAAGATACTAAGAACTCCGTGGGAAACAGCGGGAGGGAGCTCCTGGCTAAACACCCCTCGATGCAGGATGAAGGTCGCAGTGCCAGAGGACTCCTTCCTGATAATACTCCTAGCGGGTGGCAGAGAATTGGGAAGGACTGTGAAACGTTCCCGTGGCTACGTTTTGTCTTGTTTTTTAATGTAGGTGTGCTTCATTCATGAGTGAATATTTCTGAGGTAGGGAGAAAATAACTGTGTCCAGTTATTTATGTAACAGTTGTGGTATTTCTTTTTAAAAAAAACCTTAAAATTCTAGGAGCCAGACCTGCCTCTGGATTTTAAAGATATTCCAGGAACCCAAGAAGTCCAGTTACTAATAAGATTGTAGGTTACTTCTGGTTCTCAGGAGGGCAATGCCTGAGACTTGGGTGCAGGCAGTTTATTAGAGAGGTGATTCCCAGGAAGAAGTGAGGGCACGAGGAGAGACAGGAAAGGGAAGAAAACCAGTACAGGTGGGGCAGGAGGACTTGAACGCTGGCAACTGGTA
The DNA here is from genome assembly GCF_021613505.1 of Equus quagga. Taxonomy (NCBI): domain Eukaryota; kingdom Metazoa; phylum Chordata; class Mammalia; order Perissodactyla; family Equidae; genus Equus; species Equus quagga. Next base: position 147,348,650 of record NC_060267.1, on the reverse strand, counting down.
ACTGACAACAAAAAACTTCCACAGAATATCAAAAATAAGCAGACAAAGCCACTTACAATAGAACAAGAAAGACCACTCCATAATCATGACTGAGCACAAAGGTAAGGACACTGTGAAACCACAAAGATAATCAAATGCCCCCTTCTTTCTAACACAAGTGAGTGCCATTTCTTTATCAAACACTCAAGCTCCACTTTGTTAGTCCTGCCTCTTAGATAAAAATTATTAAAATAACCAGTCATCAAATTTCCTCAGCACCCAATTCAGCACTGAATTCAGAAAAAAATTCACTTCCTACAATCCTCTTCAAAATTACCCAGCACAAGTCCACATCCTTAACACTCGCTTAAAGTTGCCCACTGTATGCGTTCTCTCTGTTGCAGCAAACCAACCAACCTCACTTTGACTTAGGTAAGGTCCTGCGGCCTTCGGCTAATGGACATGGACACTAGTAAAAGGTGTGCTAATGAGTTAATTGCCATTGTGGGCAAGTGGAATTCAATCCCACTACGGACACCGCAGAATTGCATAGAATGCATCTCGGAATTGTACCACCAGAAGACGGAGAGACTAGAGAAGTGATGGGGGACTCCCGTTCTCCTATACTTGAGAGCCGTTCCTGGGGATTAACTCCTCTGCATTTTTGGATTGTGCCTGCATGGGGCTGAGCAAACTCCCACAGCTTTGAGGAATCCCAGGAAGAGGAAAGCAGAGGGACATGTTGAGTGTGCTCTCAAATGTGCTTACTGTGGGACGCTGATGGTCTATGGAACCGTCCACCAGAGATGTGCAGACACCAGGTGGTCCAACGGGGTGTGGCGCATCACAGTGCACTACTAGTGATAATCCGCATTTTACAGAGGCGGAAACTGAGACTCAGACAGGTCAGAAATGTTGAACTGGGCCGCAGAGCCGTTCTCTCACTGTTGAAAAATGGCATTGCTAAAATTTTCCTGCCAGAGACACATTTCTTCTCATCTCTTCTGGATGTGTTTCTGTGACACTGTAAACAAAAGAGAACGTGTTAAGTCCCACTTCTCACTTTATCAAATTGCAGAATGGGATCTGGGGATTATCTGCTACTACAGGCCGTCTTGAGGAATATGCAGAATCCCCTGGAGCAGGGATTTGCAAACTCCTGTTAATCATGAAACCCTTTTTTCTTCAGAGGAAATCCTACGGGGAACACAGAGCAGAGACAAGGCCCAGAGCCTCCCCTACTTGGGACTTAACCCACGACCTCAGTCAGCTCGGAGGCTCCTCCGAGAATGCCCAAATGCCACAGAGCACAGAAGCAAACCAAGAATAAAAGGCAGAATTTTGGAGATTCGGGCCCTTAGACCAGCCTGACCTCTATCAGCTTGTTACCCTGAGTGAGTCATGTCCCCTTACCTATGGGATGGGGCTCCTTTCATACTGGGATTCAGTTTCTCTCTTACATTGTACAGCTACCTCATTTATCAACCAACAACTGAGGGCTAAGTGAGCTGATAAACAGCCCAACCCTGCTGGGATAATTCACAATTAATCTTGTTACTCTCCAAGTACAAATTCAGCTGTTTGATCCTCACCATGCACCAGAGGCACCTGCGGTGGCACCTACCCGCCTTTAGTACTTATTTGTTCAAACCCAGTGTCTTGTGCCTCCATGATTATTATCATGATAGGTACACAGCTGAACATAGAGGCAAGACAAAACAAACTACTTTATCCTTTCTTTGCAATTTCCCTTGGGAAACAAAGGAAAAGCATGGCAAAGCTACATGATTAGGTGCTAAACATACCGAGCAGAAACAACAGGGTTTTAGGAGCCCACAGGATGGAAAAGATAAAGGACAGAGGAACACATCAATAAGCTGCTACGAGTATTTAATGTGAAATGATATGATGTTTGGGATTTGATTTAAAATTTCCAACAAAACAAAAAGTGGGAGGACAAATCAAACAAGATTGGCAAAATCTTGTTGCTAATTGTTAAAGCCAGGTCCTGGGTACATGCAAGTGTGTCCTTTTCAGTGAAATTCTGTCGGTCTGAAATTTTCCATAATAGAGGGTGTTGTCCTTTTCCAGTTCAGTATGTGTGATGCCCACCTTAAACACTTTTCACATTATCTCATTTAATCTTTTAAAAAGCCGATTCATTTTATAGATGGAGAATCGAAGAGTCAAAACCATGAAGAAATTTTCCCAAAGCATTCCTGAGCCAGGATTTCCCTTGAGACCTCTTGCCCCTCAGGAAGCCCTCAGGCAGAGGTCGAGTTGGAATGGACCTTGACTTCTAGGAATGTAATGGCATTCGGGGAGAAGGCGCAACATGGACAAGCTCCTGAACTAAGACCCACAGGACAGGAGCAACACTCTGAGAAGATGGTTTCACAACTCAGAAATACATATTTTATTACCCAGTTAATATGAGCCAATCAACCCTAAGTGAACTAGTGGAGGAAGATCCGTGAGGCTGAGAATCAGCTATTGAAATAAGACTGATGGATCTGAGGTCTCCAGGGTGACGAGAGGACTTGAAATGATCCAATGACTTGCTCTGTCTCAGCTGTGTCCTAACTCCACTGTGAGAATGGAGGGGATTGGGAATCCTGACAGCTGAATGAGGCAGAAGTTCTGGTTCCTGTCAGCTTTTGGAAGACTAACTTTCCTTTCTCCCTCCTTTTTCACTCCCAGCTCCTGGCCAAAAAAAATATACTGAGCACACAAACTGCGTGCTGGGCACCATGTGGGTTGGATGTTGGGGATTCAGAGGGGCAGTAGATCTCTGCCTCCCTCCAAGGCTCCAAGGCCAGATCAGCAGCCAAGAAAGGTGAGCGATAATATAAGTTCAGAAGGGGAGGTCTGCACAGAGTGGAGCTGCTGGTAGGAAGCAGAATCTGCATTCCACCATGAAGTAAGGGAGGACCCTAGGCAACAAAAACTCGAGAGGAGGGCAGGCCTAGTGGCGTAGTGGTTAAGTTTGCATACTGCTCTTCGGCAGCCCAGGTTCACCAGTTCAGATCACAGGCGTAGACCCACACACAGCTCATCAAGCCATGCTGTGGTGGTGTCCCACATACAAAATAGAGGAAGATGGGCGCAGGTGTTAGCTCAGGGACAATCTTCCTCAAGCAAAAAGAGGAAGATTGGCAACAGATGTTAGCACAGGGCCAATCTTCCTCACCAAAAAAAAACCTCAAGAGGGCTACCCAGCCAAAGGTGGGCCTGTTTAAGATGTACCTGTCGGGGTGGTAGAGAGGGAAGGGCTACAAGAAGTTGCAGAGTAAGGTAAAGGAAAGAATCTCTTTAGACTTGAGTGGCAGGCTAACAGTAATGCAGAGCCAGTGATATTTCATACACACTGTGGTAGATTACACTTTGGGGGCCAAATTCTTACCCTTCCCTATATCCACACCCTTTCCCATCTGACTTTGCAGTTCCCCGTGTATGCAAGAGTGAGTGTATTTCCCCACGCCTCAACTTTGGGATCAGCCATAAAACTTGCTTTGGCCAATGGGATCTTAGCAGATGTGACACAAAGCTGGCTTTTGCAGTGGGGCCTTCCCTCATGTACTTCTGCCATTGCCATGACAAAGACATGCCCTGGGTAGGCTGCTGGTCCAGGAAGGATGAGACACTCTGCCTAAGAGACCCACAGACTAGAAGCAGAGCTTCCCCAGACACTGCAGTCAAAGCAGAACCACTCAGCCATGCCCCACTTAGATCAGTCAACCTCCAGCCAACTCATGATGCATAAACTAGCTGAGATCAACAGAGTCATATAGCTAACCTGCAGATGCATGAGCCAAATAAATGCTCTTTGTTGTATGCCACTGAGATTTTTTTGTGCTTGCTGGTTACATAGTAACGGCTGACTGATACATTCACCATACTTCTTTGCCAAAACAATTCAGGGAATTTTTTCCAGGAGGCTAGTCAATTCATGGACAATCATGGGCACCCGTGAAGTTAAGGTAGGGAGTATTTCTCTCTTCTTCTCCTGGAAGGAAGGGCAGGACAGTGCTGGGAACAATTGTGGAAAAGGCATGACTCTCAGTAAGATAATATGCGTGCATTCCTCCTACGTATTTGACCTGGCCTAACATTCCCTAACCTTCTAAAAGAAATATTACTTCTTTCCTAGAAGTTAGGAGCATTCTAGAAGGTTCTGAGAAACTTTCAGCCAATCCTGGGAAGTTGGCAAGCAAACTGCTTTAGAAAAGTAAACATTGTAAGTCCCAAAACTTTAGACTCTCTTACACACACAGACATACGCATCTTCCAAACCTAAATATTCCTAAGGTTTTGCAGTGTGCAGGCATAAAAACAGATTTTCATCACATAAAGAGAATTTCTTTTATAACAAATCAGTCTTCTTTAATATACGAAAACTCACGTCTCTGAAGCCATAACCAATAGTGTGTCTTGGGCAAAATTAACACAATTTAGTTCTCTGCTTTTAAAATGTTGGCTGACCTTTAACTATTTTAAAAGGTTAAAATGGTATAGGCTGCACAACTGTCCGCAGCTCTGTTATTAGAAAAAAAAAAATTGTACCATTTGAACATTTCAGTCTGAGATCTTATCTCCTCTTCATGACAGCCAGTTCCAGGCAAGCTCGGGCAAAGCAGCCCTAAGCATTAAATGCTTCCCTGAGCCAGGAATGAGGGCTGTTAGCCGGAGAGAGAGAGAGAGAGAATTAGTTGTCCCCAGGACTGACATTCAAACCCTAATGAACTTTCTCTTTCTCACAGACAGAGATTTGGGCAGAAATGAAGCCAGGCTGCTTTACACTCTCAAGTGTGGCCACAGCCCCCTAGCTGGCTCCATGCCCCCAGCCCACTGTCCACCAGAGATTCTGTTCTGGCAGATGCTGCTCAGCTTGTGTCCCAGTTAATCCTAGAAGAGATGCTCCCCGTGGCTGGAGACACCCAATGGATGAATCAAGACATTTCAAAACAGCAATTTGCCAAGACTCTTCTTACCGTCAGGACATTTTTTTTTTTTCCAGTCTTTTATAACATCTACAGTCATGCATCACTTAATGACCGGGAAATGTGTCATTCAGTGATTTCATCATTGTGCGATCATCCTAGAGCGTAGTTACACAAATACAGACGGTATAGCCTACTACACACCTAGGCTGCATGGTACTAATCTTATGGGGCTGCTGTCATATATGCAGTCCATCGTTGACTAAAACATCATTACAAGGTGTGTGACTCTATAGCAACATGGACCTTATCAAAGTGTAAAAGCACTCTTTTTACACCTTATGAAGCATGTGCATAAGCCTCTCCCACAGCCTCGCCCCAGCCTTCAGCATCACTTGCATCTCAGCCTTTTCCCATTAACAACCCCATCCTCTGACCGTCCGGAAGCCTCAGCTCATCCCACTCCCCATCCCTCATCGAAACTCCAGCCCATCCCTGGGCCTGGCCCACCATACTCTGTCTCATCCTGACCTCTGGGATGGGGTGGTGCTAAGCCAGGAGACTAGATGAGGATCAGGCAGGGCCGCACCCTTTCAGCCTATCCATGAAGCTTTTCACTGCCAGGAGCAAAAACATCTTGACACAGTCCTTATCTTGTCCAACAGAAATATCCCATTTTGAGAGACTAAACCTAGCAGGGCAGAAAATGAGAAAGATACCAAACCCAGATTGTGGAGGAAAGCATTTATCAGAAGCCAGTACAACTCAAATCAGTCGGGGACAGGGTCAGGAGGCAGGAGGCAGGCCCAGGCCCTGCCGCGCCTGGTGAAACTCGGTCACTCCCTGATCAGAGCCAAGCGCGCCCCTCAGCCCCCAGCACAGCGCCCTGGAGACAAGGACTGATTCCCAGATAACCGCTGCCTCACCTGGGGGAGGCCGGATGCTACGCCGCTGAGGGCGCCATCTGGTGGCTCCTCAATGATGTGGCAGCCCGCGGAGCCTAAAGACACCAGCAAAATCCCAGCCAAAAGGGTTCAGAAAAGTGAAAGCTTGGCTCTGCCTTTAATTCTTTCTCCCACTCACTCACTCTTTGAATTGTCAAGACTTTTCTGGTCCTGGTAATGAGCATGATGAGGAAAAACTCCACCAAACCCCAGTTCAATTTGAAATCAAGCAATTTACTGATTTTCTTGGCTGGGGTACATTAGATATTGAATCAGCCAGAACCAGGGTTGGAAGGTGCCAGCCCATTGAGGGACGCAGCACTGTGTGTGACTGTTCCTGCCCTCGCCTCCCCCTCAATGACTGTGCACAGGCAGGGAAGGAGGACAGGGAGGGCCTTACCCGGCCATCTCTGGGACTGCAGGGTCACCTGACCCTCTGAATGGGATCTCTGAGAGCTGTCCTCAGCCCAGAACGAAAATCTACAACTGCCAAATTATTCAGTGGGCAGTGGCACAACTTGGAGGCCTTTTTTTGCCTTCTCCAATCCTCTTTCAAACCTCTCCTTACAATTAACGCTCATCTCAGTGTTAAAACACCATGAGGGGACAATATCCAGCTCGCCTCAAAAATCTTACTGCAGACACGAAAATAAGAGTGGGGTATCTGGACAACAATGCCCTGAAGACGTGCCTCAGCTATGATCAATGGGGGTGTGAGGATGTGTTCTCGCAGCTCAACTGGGTACAGGAAGTGACTACCTCTAGGTAAAAATACTCACTAAGCTCCTGCCAGGATAATCCTGATCATGCCAGAGAAATCACAGCAGACAAAGGGGATCAGAACGTTCTGGAAAGTGAGCAAGAGAGAAAATTGTGGAGCATCGTAAGCAAACAGGCCATTGCAATATTGCACACATTTGGCAGGATACTTTTTTTGAGACATTAACCTATGTTTTGCCAGGTGCTATTTTTATCTCCTCGGGTTTCATGAAAGCAGCCTTTGTAAGTCTTTGCCTCGGGGTATTTCTTGCAGAGCAGGATGCAGAGGTGACTTGAGGTCAGAAGCTTGTCACTCTCCTGCCCTCTGTAAGGCTCCCTGATGAGGAAATACCAGATGTCCTAGAGGTGGAGTGGAGTGAGGAGCACCTATGCCAGAAAGGGGACAGGGCAGGGAAGAGTTGGGAATACCTGTGAGTCCCACATCTGTGATGTTGGGAATGTCTGTGGGTCCATGAATTATGGGGACAGCACTTCACAGGGGAGAGTCACAAGAGGGCGTACTCAAGAGTGTACTGGGTTGAGGAGGCTAAACCCAACAACCCAAAGCTCCCGGCCGCACCATAGATTCTGGTGCTCCAAGCTGAATCTGAATACCTGCTGGGCTGGGACAGTGAGTGTGTCTCAGCATTAACCAACGTGGACCCACGACTCATGACTGAGGAGACCTCCCCTTTGCTTTATCTCTGTGAATGACCTCAGGACCTCGCACAACCCAGAGTGGAGAGATCCCACAGTAACCCCATGAGGTGAAATTTCCTGTGAATCCAGCAAAATGTGGCTTCAGCGTTAGAAGATGAGAACAGTGGTCCTCACTGTGCATCCCAGTGTAAAGTGTGGGGGACTAGAATTGGCCACCCCAAGATATGTCTCTTTGGCACAAGGATTATTTTGGGCTGGTTACTTTTAAAAACTGGAGACAGGAAAGAAACTCTGAAAAGTAGAATTTACTTACCCTTTGTAAGAGACGTGTACATTTGTAAGGGAAATCTCCATCTGTAAAGGTGTCTCCTTCTCTATACTAGGAAGAAGGGGGGATGACCTTATCTCTAGAAACTCTTCTCAATGTGGAAGGCAAGGACTTAAATCTGCATAATAACCTTACTCTTGTTTACTGTGCTTACCTTATTTACTCTTGTTTACTTTGTTTACCATGTGTAATCTCCCATAACTGACTACCCCCACCCCCAACATCCCCCTTTGTCTGTAGCTGAAGATGATATTTAAGGTGGTGGCTTCAGCCATTTTGGTGAGTAGCTCAGTTTGCCTGAGCCTCTCCCATGTATACATGTTATAAAGCTTTGTTTAATTTTCTCCTGTTATTCTGTCTCATGTGAATTTAATTCGTTGTCCGGCCAGAAGGACCCAGAGCAGGTAGAGGAAGGGTTTTCCTTCCCTATGAAAGCCTCCCATTCACACCCCCTCAAATGTGTTGGCAAGAACGAACTTTGCAGAAACCTGCCCCTGGAGTTAGAAGGACCTGGGAGCAAATATAAAATGGAGACTGAAGACAAAGTCTCAGAAGTAAGGAATTAAAATCCAAGCATTTAAAGCCCAGAGCCACACACAGTCCCCACAGTAGACACAGACAGGCCTAGTGTTTGAGAGGTTCCTGAAGGGTGACTCCCAGATGGTTAGTGAGGGCCACCTGGAAGCTCAAATCAGAGCACGGGATTCGTAGCCAAAGCTCCCATGTGTGGCCACCTTATCTTTTGAGATCTCAACAAAATTGGCCTGAGCATCTTCTCCCATGAGCTGTAGGAGGTCCAGTGAACTCCTGGGGAGGCACAGACAGGGATTCTTTCTCTTAAGAAGCCCAGGACAACTGACAGGGTCTCTGAGTTCCCTAAGTCTTTCTCCCTTTCCAGACAGGCCTTAAGAGAGCACAACTTTCTTTCCCTCAGATACAAATTGTGTTACTCCATCCCCATTAAGACTTAGATCTGTAGACCAAACTGAACACTTAAGATCAGTGCATTTTATTGCATTAAATAGCCCTCGACTTAAAAAAAAAAGGAGGGGGCTCAAAACTTGCTATGGGCATCCCAAAAACCTGGAAACATAGACAAATATATATCTCATCCATAATATCTTCAATCTTGGGCCAGCCAGGTAGTGTAGTGGTTAAGTTCGCACGCTCCACTCCAGCAGCCCAGGGTTTGCAGGTTCGGATCTTGGGTGTGGACCTACACACCGCTCATCAAGCCATATTGCGATGGTGTCCCACATACAAAATAGAGCAAGAATGGCACAGATGTTAGCTCACTGACAATATTCCTCAAGCAAAAAGAGGAAGATTGGCAACAGGTTCTAGCTCAGGGTCAATCTTCCTGACAAAAAAAAAAAAAGAAAAAACTTCAATCTGTAAAAAGTGATATACTATTAGCTATACTGCCATAGTTTAGGACACCCTAGATTTGGATTAGGTTAATGAAGACATAATGAAGACAGTTATGCACAGCATAACAACATCTTGGTCAACAACAGACCACATATATGATGGTGGTCCCATAAGATTAGTACCATATAGCCTAGGAGTGTAGTAGGCTATATCATCTAGGTTTGTGTAAGTACACTCTGTGATGTTCACACAACAATGAAATCGTGTAAACAACGAACACATTTCTCAGAATGTATCCTCATCATTAAGTGATGCATGAGTGTTTACTATTCTCATTCTAGAGTGTGGGGTCAATCATTCTCCACACTAGAAATTACCTGAGCAAGACAGACCCAGGTGAGCAGCCCCGACACAGTGCTGGCATGGCAGCGTGCCTAGAGTTGGTGCTACCGGGGGCAAAATAGTCATTGTGGTCTTTGTTAAAGCTGGATTGAGAGAGAAAAGATTTAAACTCTATTACCCGCCCACGTGCTCCCTTGAGCAAGTTTGTTTCCTCTCCCTGGGCATTAAGTGTTCAGCTGTAAAAGGAGTAAGATGGACAAGGTCATCTCTACATCTTAAATTTTATGACTGAGTCTGTCTTTGATCCATCCTGAAGCCCTCAGGGCAACTTTCATTATAAATCATATCCGTGAGGCATCCTTGGAGTGCCCATCCCTAGGAAGATATTCTAAGTTTCTGAATGGAAAACCATGACTTAGAGTGGCCGAGGCCACACAGCAAATTGAAAATAAAATGTCTTATGATCACGACACCATTGAAGAGAAATGCATGCTGGGTTTCCATGTTGCTTAGAGTAAAATCACCATCATTGTACTTTTGGAGATCCCTTAGACTGGTCAAGGACCAAAGCAGAAGCGACTCACACTCCTGCTGTGGCGCCAGAATTAACCCACAAGCCTGCAGGTGTGGGGCTCTGGAGCAGACCAGCTTGGAGAAACGGACTGCCTATGTCCAGGGAGGGTACAAAAGTCTCCCAGCAAACCGTCAGCTGCGAGGCTGGGGCCAGGGCTGCTTTCACAGCCTGCAAAAAATACAACGTAGCCCAAGGACCATCCCACAGCTCCCTCACCTGCCTGCCCTACATTGGGCTAAACTTGGCTGACTCGGTCCAGATAAGGTCATTGCAGAGAGGGTGTTTTCAAAAGATTTTAAAACAAGAAACCCACTGCAATGCAACACTAGCAAATTGTATCCAAAGCAGCCAAACACTCCCAGCACAGCAGCCCCAGTGTGATTCCAAATGTCAAGAGCACCACCTGCTGCCCAGACTGTGAAAAGCCTCAGTCTCCCGTTCTCTTCAGCAACATCAGTGCAGTGGGTCTCAAACTGGATGAGTAAGCTGAGGATCTGAAGTTCTCTCCAAGATTCGTAAGCTGGTTGCATGTTTTCATTTTTATGATAGCCTAGAAAAGTTGACACAAACATATGCCAGATCATCTGACTGAGAAAGGAAAGGAAAATCTTCAAACCAGTTTCCACGCCTTTATTTTGCATTTGTTAGGTTAGCGCTGGGAGGTTTTGTCAGGTGCTACTGTTTTAATTGTTAATGAAGCAGAACAGAGGTCGACTAACCCCTTAGGGAAGCATTTGTTCTAAGTTAAAGTCAAAGGACTCAGCTGCGCGCTCCATAGGGATTGTAGGAAAGAGCTGTGAGGACTAAATCATCACAGGGCTCACAATAGCAGGGGCACACCACTCAAAACAAGCTGAGACAGAACAGTAAAGACCATATTAGCAGTGCAAGAGACAATTTAGTGGGAGCCAAACACTATCCATCCCACTGAGTTAATGTGGATTATTGATGTCGCTTTCTTCAAAGTTAACTTGTAATTTGGCTTTGCTTTTATGGCTGAGTATGAATTATAAAGATAAGAAATGGATACCTAGTATTATTCGAATTATTTGTTACACTATATAAAATGATCTACTTCTATCTGGTCTTCCTATTTCCATCTCTCTTGCTTATACACACACACGCAGTGTTATTTGTTAAATGAATAAATTATATCAACACAGAGGGTTTGCTAGAATCTCCTTCCTCTAAAAGAGGTCCATATATGACTCAGTATCAGTCAAGTTTGGGCTGCAATAGCGGTGTGCTGCATAACAAACAACCCCAAAATTTCAGTGGCTTACAATAACAACCATTTGCTTTCCTCATCCACAGGTGTGCAGGTCAGTTCAGGCTGCTCTGCTTTGGTCTGCAGACCAGGTGCAGGTCTGCTCCATGTGTCTCTCATCTTTGAACCGGGGTCTACTCTTTTTGTGGCAGATGGCAGCAGCAAAGTGGCCAAAAAAAACAGGAAAACCCGTTTAAAGCCTCTGCTTACATCATATTTGCTCACATTCTATTGGCCAAAGCAAGTCACATAGTCAACATCAATGGAGTAAGGAGGTATATTTGTCCCACAGAGGTTGAGAGAAAGTGGGACGAGGGCAAAGAGGGCAGGTCGAGCTGTGGACAAATCATACAATCTATAACAGACCCACATTGTAGAAACACTGCCTTTAAAGAAAGGGATTGTTCCCATTACTCTCTTAAAAAATTATAGAACCTCCAATGCAAGTCGTAATTAAGTCTATGAATTTTATTCTCTTCTCCTATTTCTGAAATTTCCATTAACTAAATGAAATTAGGTGCAAAATTCTAAATCATAACAGGAAACCAGAAGGGGAGCAACCACATGCCTAAAACTTATAAATTGAAAGATTGCAGACAAAAGGGATGCTAGAAGAAGTGCCAGCCCTTTCACCATTGGCTACACAAACTTCTCAGAAGGAGATGACATGACAGGATCACAGGAACCTGGCTTTCATCCTAGCTCTGAGCCAAAGTGGCTAGAGATAGGGTGGCTGATGTTGCAGTCAGCCAAAAGCCAAATCCTCCAGGAATGGCCCCTCAACCTGCTGCCACGGCCCGCTGGAATGAGGCTCTCCTCAGGGCAGCCTCACTTCTCCTCAGAGCTCACCCGTACACGGTGCATGTGGGAAGTGAGCTGCATGGTGTGTGGGCCCTACTGAGAATGGCTCCTGCCCTGGGCAGCTGGGCTGGTTGATGAGGGGACCCTGATCCTGGCAGCTTTGGGCTGCTGAAGTGGGCATGGAGGGGAAATGCTCAACGTCAAGGAGGTGCTCCCATGGTAAGGCGCCTCCCTCTGTGGAGAGGAAGACCTCTGCTGACTCTCACTGGCTCTGCCCCAGTGTCCAATATTACACAAACGAGGCCAGTCTGGTCGATGAGGATGAGCCATCAGAATAGTCCCAGGATGTACAAAAGGACTCTACAGTTTAAAAGAAGCAGCCCACAGTAATTTAAATCTGGTAGTTCTGGGACGTGGGTTAACAGGCTACTGAAACAGAATATAATTTAGACACAGACTTAATGCATAAGAAAATTTAGCATATAATAAATAAGGTATTCTTTAAAGTGAAAAAAAAAAATGAGTAAGTAAAAAAATCTGTGCCAGGGCAACTGGGAATAAAAACAAAACTGAATTCCCTCCCTAACTCCTTGAACCAAAATAAATTCTGGATGGATGAAATAGCTACTGTTCAAATGTTAAATAAAGGTATGCATATGAAAATGTTTTAACATTTAATCTTGATGTGGGGAAGGTCTCTCTAAGCAATATATTAACATCAGAACCCAAAACAGAGTCCAACCATCAGAAGAGGATCATGTTTCTTTGAAAGGGAAGTTTACCAGGGGCGTACCCCAGAGCAATGGACAGCAAGCAGAAAGTGACGCATAGGGATGAGACTAGAGATGCCAATCGTTTCCTGCCCGGCCCATACCCTCCTCTTCTTAAAAGATCTACCCTCAACCTATTCTCCTCTGAAAGGGGCAGCCACCATCAGACACAGTTGATTGGGCTAGAAGTGGACACCTGACCCAAGCTGAGCCAATCAAAGTTTCTCTCCCAGGAGTTTGGAAGTGGATCCCTGAGAAATGGAGCCATTAAGCTCTGTGGAGATAGGATACAAGGTAATGGAGAATCAGGAGCCAGCGTGGGCACCATGATACCCATAAACGTGAGAGAGCAAGAACCAGGAGCTGGTGTGAAGCAAGTTGGTGTGCAGGGGAAGAAAAGGAGGGGATGCCCAGTTCAAGACCTAGCTGAGGGCCCACTGGGCCTCACAGGGATAACCAGGCTGGAGAATCAGTGCAGGTGACCTCTGGTTCCCATGAGACCTGTTCCGTGAGAGCCCCCATGCCCTTGCAATAAGCCCCCTCTCTACCTGAGTAGTGTGTGCTGTCACTCTTCCTTGCAGCGTCATGATGCCTGATGAAGATGCAGCTTATATGGATACAGGTATTGAGAAAAGTGCCTCAAGAAGGAAGGAACAAAGCAGAGGTAAGGGGAGGCAGGTGTGGAGGAGATGCCACTGCTGGCTCTGTTCTGTCTGAGAGGGGTGTGAAGCAGCAATGGAAACACAACCTGGGAAAACAAAATGAGTGGAAACAACGTCCAGGCACTCAGAGCCCTTGGAAGGGAAGCCTGTGTTGGAAAGCTTGCAAAAGAAAACACATGGAAGAGGCAAATGTGGGACAAACTGTCCCGTGGTGCTTCTATTATTTTCAAGGGACTAGGCAAAGCAGAAAAAAACATTGTCAGCCCTTGAACATTTTTATGAAGGCTGAAAAAGCCACGCCAGACAGCTTGAAAGCCGCTGCCTCGCAGGTACAAAGGCCCAGCGCCCTTCTGATTCCAGGCAGGAGAACAGCTCTGCTGACTTGTCACAACCTTATATTGTTTCCCTGGTGTTGATTTTTACCCCTGAGGGCAGGTTTAAAGAAAGAAATGCAGTAAAAAGAGTCACTCTCCAAATTGAAGATTCCGCTCCCCCTCTTTAATAAGAGTGCTGTGTTGGCGCCATTGGCAAAGTTGGGCCATTTATAAAAATAGATGCAGACTTATCTGATTGCATTTTGGGGAATGAAGGCTATTCTTGAAAAAGTGTTTTTGGTTTTGTTTTTTAATGAGTACAAAAGTGCAGGGCAGCCCAGGGCTACCGCCAGAAAGCAAGCAGTTGAACCTCAAAGAAATGAGGGAAAAGAAACTAAGAGACGTCCAGCAGGTCATGAGCCACTATCATTTCTGTTGTGATTTTTCCAGCTAGTGAGGCCTTGTCAATTGGCCGTGTCTTCATAATCAAGAATCTGAGCTGAAAGCCATTTTAACTGCTGCTGATGACTGAGGTGGATGAGGGAACAAGTATCTTCCTTTTTGCACATCTATCCATGAGCTACAGTCTCGTCCTCTCCGTGGTGTTAGAAGCACAGACGTGAGAGCTGGAATGAGCCTTTGAGATAGAGCCCAACCCTCTACTTCTGCGCAGGGTTCTCCTCCAAACCAAAGAGCTTCTTCCTGGCTTAGGGAAATAGAGAGAATTCTATAGGCTCTGGGAGCCCCCGGGATCCAACTGGAGACCCAGCAAGAGGCCTCCAAAGCAGAATCATCAGTGTGACCATGGAGGTAGGCCTATGGAAAGTTGTACAAAGGATTCCCAAGCCTTAGAGGCAAGGGAGCAGCAGAGAAGTGGGCTGGAACAGTGGGTGTCAGCAGTAACCCCATGGGAACTAATCGCTAAAGGATGCTCCCCATGACTTGGCACTTCACAAGACCCCAGAACTGTGGTCCACCGGGGAGCAGGTGGCTGAGATCACTGCCCACCAGCCAGCAGGATGGAGGACACAGTCAAAACGTAATTCAATTGACAGAAAATAAAATTATGCAATACTTGTTGCACCCCTGTAATTTCAGACTAACGTTAATACCTGCTGTGCCCAGTTAGGAAAACTGAAGTCAAAAGGTGAATTAAGTGACTTGCATTAAGATTGGATTTAAAAAAAATAACTGGGTAAATCTACGTTTATTGGAGAAACATCAATTTCAACAAGTCAATTTAAAATGACATCCTATTTAAAACTATTTAGGAGGAATGCTTATTAAAATCACATTTTCTGTTTCCAGAGTTACCTCTGTGATGCTCTGTGTAAATCTTCTCTCCCTGTCAAATGCCTGGGAGGCTTTGGTGATGGTTGATGTGAAATGAGGGCAATCTGAGAGCCGTCTGCCTTCCCGTACCCCCACCTCCCACCAAAGTTCTTTTGGGAAGTTGGAACTGAGAATTTATACAATGTGCTTCCTTCTATCAGATCAGGAAAGAGCCCAAGAGCTCTCAAGTGGAATAAACTTCCAGATCATGATGAAGTTATCGGCTTTCGTTGACATAAATTACACAGGTACCACAATAGACGAAGCATCATTTTCTCTGTGCTTCACGGGTTTTGCAATAGCAGCTGGATTTCTCAATGCAATTTTTCTTAAGGTCACATTTTCTTCTCCAAGTATATTCAGTGATATGAGACTTGTCAAAACAAATCTAGAGATATCTTTATGTTCTTATGTTATTCAATTCCCAGATTCTATCAGGAAGATAGACAAGGAGAAAAATGATATACCATTAAAAACAAAATAAATATCTGATCCTATTCTGTACAGTATCTGTGTAAAACAGAAAGAATACAACCCAAGGGAAAGAGAGAAATTTCCAGTCTTTATTCCTAGTACCACTGCTTTCTAGGAAACAATTACAGAGTTTTCACTGCAATTTATTTCCAGATTCTAGGACACCATTACTGTAAGATATAACCTAGGTTCAAGAAGATCTTTCAAGGGGAAAAGGAAACTAATTGAGTACTCATCAATTGTAAAATGCACTCCAATTGAAGAAATGCTAAAATATGAAAAAATTTCCATCTTAGAATGGAGGAACACAGCTATGGAGTGTTTGTCTTATAACAACTCAGCTATTAGTATATGCCGTAACGGGATGGTCATGGTGATCCCACGCTGGGACCAAAGGCAAGGTCATAAGACGTGGGGTCAAGGTTCAGAAAAGAGGAGAGGTGTGCTTTTCCAGGTTCCCTGGGCAAGATGGCATGGAGGGAAGAGCTGTAGCCTTTGGTAATTATGGCTTCAGATCCCAGCTCTGCCATTGACTACCTGTGTGGCCTGGGCCCTCAGTGTCTTCATTGGTAAATCAGGGATTTCTTCATTCATGCAACAAGTATTTATTACGAGCCTAAAATTTTCCAGGCACTCTTCTAGACATGGATGATCCAAGACCGAGAAGGCGCCTTCCCCACTGGAGTTTATATTTCATGGGTTTGGGTAGGCGCAGACAAGTAGACAAGCAAAATAAGCAGGAACGTTTCAAATGCTGAGAAGTTCACTGAAGGAAATTGAACAGAAGGGCTGGGACAGCACCTCAGGGAGGCAGCTTCTTGGAGGAGGCAGCATTTGAGCTGAGACCTCCAAGAGCTGGAGGAAAATCATTCCAGAGAAAGGAAACAGCCAGTACAAAGGCCCTCAAAGAAGGAGTGGACTGTGCTAGAGAAGTCACAGATGTGTTTGTGTGACGACGGCAGAGCTAGCCCTGGGGAGAGGGTTCGGGAGATGAGGGCAGCCGTGAGGTAGGGAGGGCCAGCTCATTCAGCTTCTGTAGGCCATGTTGAGGAATTCTGTTGTGTTCTAAATGCAACAGGAAGTCATTTTCAACTGAGGTGATATGATCAAACTTTTGTTTTAAAAATTCACTCTGGCTATGGTCATTCATGCATCATTCAGCATTAAGGGATGCTGGGAGGGGATAGTAATGCCTATATCATGAGGTTGTCTAGGGATTAGCTGAGAAAATATCAAGGACCTGTCACAGGGCCTGGCTCTGCATGTGTGCTCCTAAATGACCACTATCAATTATAATATACATGAAACTCAATGCACATCGCCTTTATGCCGTTTAATGCATTGCATTAAATTATCAGCTTCAAGCCTGTCTCTCCCACAAGATGGAGCCCCTTGACAGCAGATGCTAAGTCATATCCATCATTGTGTTCTCGGGACCTAGTCCAGGGCCTGAGTCATGCCAAGCACTCAATCATATTTGCTGAGTAAAGAGCTGAATGCATGAACAATTTTTTCCTGATGACTGAGGAAGGAACCTGGCACAGTTTCTGCTCCTCCACCATGAGTGTTAAGAGATGGAGATTCAGGTTTGGCGAGTAGGTTAGTAAGGAGGATGGTTGATCCAAGCAAGGAAGATGTGGTAGAATGCCAAAATGGCCACAAATTCTCCCATCAAGCTCCTCCCATGGAGAGGTGGAGGCTGTTGCCCGACTCCTTGAATCTGAGCTGGGTGTGTGAACTGGGTCAGCCGACAACGTGGTGGAAGCCATGTTATGCAAACTCCAGGACTAAGTCTCAAGGAAACATGCAGCTACCAATCTCATGCTGGGACCCCTTCCACCACCCTGTTATCAAGCCCAAGCTAGCCTGCTGGAGCATGAGCAGCCACGCAGAGTGAGACCCCAGGCATCCCACCTATTCCAGCCAAGAACAACAAAGCACCGCCTGTACCAGGACTGCCCAGCTGAGCCCAGCCCACAATCCCAATCCACAGGTTCATGAGAAATAATAACATGTTATCGTTTCTAAACAATTAAGTTTGGTTGTTGTGCATCAAGAGGTAACTAACACAGAAGACCTGGAGTAGAAATCCTATCCAAGGGCAAGTCAGCAGGGAAAGAAGACCAAGACAAAAAGAGAAGAAAATGCAAAAGTCTGTTAACTCCAGAGTATGAATTAAGTCCAAGACTCCTCCTTCACTCCTAAATGCTAATGGCGCCCCACTCTAAACACTTTTAGAATGGGGAGGGTCCTCATATTTTGATGCTTTGCTGAGATGGCGGAATCCTCTCCTGTCAGTTCCTGTGACTGGTTCAATTTGCCAAGAACCTGTCTTTCTCCAGAAAAGTACCCTGCCAGCCCCCTCCTACCTACCTGTCCCTTTATAATAGGCTGAGCTCTATCAGTCCTAAGGTGTCAATGATGGCACCTGCCTTTAATTCCCCATCACAATGAGTAAAGCCCCTCTGCCTGGCTAGGTTGGAAGAGATAGAAGCCATCATTTTTCTATGTTCTCCAAATCAATCTCCGAAAGCACGCAGGCAGAAGCCTAAGGGCCCAGTCTCTCCGGGCCATTTACAAGCTGTCACCAAAACAGGTCTCCTCCAGGGATCTCATGTGCCTCCGAATCCGCATGCCTGTGGAAATAGACTGCCAACCCCAGTGAGCAACAATCCCAGTCAGAGAAGAACATAACAGCATCCAGGGGCAAGCTGCAAATGCCACAACCCCCATTGTAACTCCACAACCCTCGTTGTAACTCCACAACCCTCGTTGTAACTCCACAACCCCCATTGTAACTCCACCACGCTCATTGCAACTCCACCACCCTCGCTGTAATTCACAAGAACCATAAAATCTCTCCAGAGCTACTTTGATGCAGTTTTTTGTTGTCTTTACAATGCCCCTGCCCTGCCCCCATGACTCTGAAGTCTTGAAGGGAAATCTCAGTCCCGTGCAAGTAACCCACGTATAACAGCTCCTGCTTTTCCCAACCTCTCGCCAACACCGCGCTGGTTTTCTTCAAATCCTAGAGGTCCTGACTCTAGGTTACCCACGTGTAGCACCCCACAGCATCCTGTCAGCCACCCCAGTGGCTACCTGCAATAGCTGCTACAGGTGCCCACGGCTTCCTCTGACTCTCTCTCTTCCTCAAGCCATCCCCTAGCTGCAGAAGCTTTAGAGCAAAACAGGCCAGAGCGACAGGGAGTTAACACACCAGGAAAATCCCTCCACCAACGAAGGGGAGGAGTTCATGGATAAAGCCCCAGCTTTCCTGCCGAGAAGTGGGATGATTCTGAGGTGTACTCTACACAGTGTCTTAGAGGGCTCTGAATGGGAGCGAGCCTCAGTCGCCTGAGTGGTCCTCGTGCATGAATGCACCATTTCTTGGCTTTCCTCCCTTCCTGGACTCACATCCCCACTCTCCCACCGCATTTCCTGGGACTGCCTCCCAAAGAAACTATCCACTCAAGTCCTTGTCTCAGGGTCTGCTTGGGGAACACCATGACTCCAGAACTGCCCCAGGCGGGCTTAGCTTCCTTGTCCCCAGACCAGAAGCATCCAGCAGTGCCTGCTTGAGCTCCCCTCCACTCCCCAGCACAGCTCGAGGATGGAGCCTAGTTACTCACACAGGCCTTGAAAGTCTTACTGACACACTAGAACTAGTTCTAATCTCCCTTTGCAAGTAAAGGAAACCACAATCAATTCTGCAACCCCTTTCTGAGTTTGCTGGATTACATGACACCACCACAGCATCCCCAATGTCACTAGGGTCCACTCACTCAGGAACCCTGGAGCCAGAGCAATTCTGTGACCTGGCCCCCTAGGATTAGCCTGAGTCTGGAGAGCCAAGCATTAAGGGGTCCATTCTGGGCATGGAGGGGTCCAGGGAAGAGGAGCTGGAGAAGTTCCCCGGGTCTAGCTGCCTCCTGCTCACATTAACTGGATGTGACAAATTCACAAGTTGGTCTCCCTGGGAAGCAGATTCTGAGAGCAAGATCTGTGTGTAGGAAGTTGACTGGGACTGTTCTCAGTATTGACGTCTGTTCAGGAAGGAGGTGTAAATTACGCAGGACTGGGGAGAAGAAGTTAACTGTGTTATAGTTGAAGCAAAGGCCTTGTTTGGTCTCACAGAGAGATATGGGATGGCTCTGCAGAGCTGCCCAAGTTGAAGAAAGGAGGCCGGACCTTTGTAACTCACATTGACCAGACACTGGATGTGAGATGCCCAGAGGGACATGAATGTGTGTATGGAGACTCATCTCAGCTAAGAGCAAGTCCAGGAGAGCAGGTGCTTCAGTCCTGGAGCAGGACTCTACGAGGCAACCACAGCATCCACCACACCAATGTTACGAATCTTCAGGGGGAGAAATTATCAGAAACAGAGGAGCTGGAGCTAAACCCTGAGGAAAGAGCACAAGTCACTTGACAATCACCCCTGGAGCTTCTGTGCTGGAGGCATCCCCCCTGGTAGGACCAATCATGGCTCTTAAGCCACCTCCAGACTTACCATCAACTCCCAACCAACTGCAGGTGAGTGGGTTGTCTGAGATGCCCAAGGCCCCACAGCACTGGCCTCTAATTTAAAAAAACCTTTCAACTCTCACAAGGCAGAACTGGGAGGGAGTTAATGGAGCCTCTAGATAAACACCTCTGTTGCAGAAAGCAGTGTGTTCGGAATCACTCATCCACAGGCATTTGGGACCCAGCCATGCAGGATCAGAAGCAGAGCAGAGGCTGTGAACTAAAGAGATGGTGCCATTCTGCATCGGGTTCCAACACTGAGAAAGTGAACCAATGGGGACAGACTGGATATGAGGTGGGGGACAGAGGTATCAAGGATGCTGCCTGTGTTTTGAACTTGCTCAGCAGAACCATTCCGTGAGATGGACAGCAATGGAGGAGGGCCAGGTTTGGGGGTGATGATTGCACATTCCACCCTGAAGGAACTTCTTTTTTTAAAGATTTAATTTTTTTCCATTTTCTCCCCAAAGCCCCCCAGTACATAGTTGTATATTCTTCGTTGTGGGTCCTTCTAGTTGTGGCATGTGGGACACTGACTCAGCATGGTTTGATGAGCAGTGCCATGTCCACACCCAGGATTCGAACCAACAAAACACTGGGTTGCCTGCAGCAGAGCACGTGAACTTAACCACTGGGCCACGGAGCCAGCCCCCACCCTGAAGGAACTTTTGATGCTTACATATGGATGTGTCACATATGTCGTATGGCCAGTTGGACAGATGGTCTGAGCTCCGAGAAGAAGCCTGAACTGGAGATGTAAATGGGAGGAAGGAGGAAGAGGATCATCTGCAAATAGATAGTGAGTGTAGGTGAAACTGCCGAGGGAGAGTATAGAGTAAAAGAAGAGGCTCTGGGACTGATCTTGAAGGAACAGCAACTATATTTTTAATGGCTTTATTGAAGTATAATTGACACACAACTAATTATACACAATTAAAAGTATACAATTTGATGAGTTTTGACATATATACACCCATGGATTCATTATTACATTCAAGATAATGAACATATCCATCACCTCCAAAGTTACCTTGTGTTCCTTTGTAATCCCTCCCTCCCTCCTCTCCCCAAGTAACCCCCGATTTGCTTTCTGACACTATCAATTAGTTTGCATTTTCTAGAATTGTACATAAATGGAATCATATGGAATGTAATCTTTTTTGGTCTTCTTTCATTCAGTCTAATTATTTTTAGTTTTGTCCATGTTATTACATGTATCAAGAGTTCATTCCTTTTTATTGCTGAATATTATTCATTGAATGGATGTACCACAATTTTTTATACATTCACCAGTTTATAGACATTGAGATTGTTTACACTTTTGGGCTACAAATAAAGCACCTATGAATATTTATGCACAAGTCTTTGTGTGGATATATGCTTCATTTTCTCTTGTAAATACCTAGAAGCGGAATGGCTGGGTCATATGGTAGGTATATGTTTAACTTTTAAAGGAACTGCCAAATTGTACTCCAAAGGGGGAGTACCATTTTACATCCCCACCAGCAACGTACAAGAGTTCCAGTTACTCAGTCCCTGCCAATACTTGGTATGGTCAGTCTTTTCATTGTGGCCATTAAATTTTAGCCATTCTAATAAGTGGATAGTGTTATTTCATTGTGGTTTTAATTTGTATTCCCTAGTGACTAATAATGGAACTACAACTTTTAGCAACTGGAAGAAGACCGAACCTATACAGGAGACCCCAAGGATTAGCCAGCATTGCACAAGGAAAACCAGAAAAATGTGGTATCCCAGACGTCAACAGGAGAAATGACTCAAAAAGAGAGAGTGGTCAATAGAATCAAACTATGCTAACAAGAGGACTGGAAATTCCATTTTGGATCTTGTGCCTTTGGTGACTTTATCAAAAGATGTTCCAACAGCATTTGATTCCAGCTTCCAAGACTCTTTCCAAGGAGTCTCATTGTATTACCTGCTGGGCAGCACCCTCTCCTTGGGTGTCTGGGTCCCAGCTCCCCAGAGCCCCTCCTCAGAGCCCCTGAGGTTAAAGCACCAGCTGGTATCTCTTTGCAGCAGTTTCAAGTGTCTGGAGAGTCACAGGCTCTGTTCTCTGGGGAGCCAACTCTGAGACTGAGATTAGCACGCAGAAGGTTTATTGAGGAGTGGTCCCAGAATCATCACCTCTGGAAGAGAAGGGAAAGAAGCAGGACTGGGTGACGGAGAAGTTGGGCTGTGATGCAGTCTCAACCCAGGGCTAGCCCTTCAGCATTGTCCCCACTGGGGACAAAGGGACCAAGCCTTCCCACTCTACATGAACCAGTTATCGGATGTAGCCCATCCTAGGAAGTGGGTGTGATCCTGGGTGAGGCGATTCTTCCCAGCTAAGGGCAATTCCTGTAGATGGCGACCATGGAGGGCTGTCAGCCAGCAGCATCCTGGCAGCTTATTCCTGTGAGTCTGGAAGGGGGATCCGGGTGGCACACTTAGCATCCACTACAAGACGTTTCTCCTGCAAGCTTGTGGGCTCTAATCACCCATCCTCTTCCCTTGGTTCCCCACCTAGGATAGGAAGCCACTTCCTGCAGTTACTATCTAAATACCTTCAGCACCTCCTCTGTGCTGTTGCATTCCCCAACATCTCTTTCAGCAATTCCTTCTACCAAACTCTCTCATGCTCTCATGTTTTCCTGACTGATACTTGCCTCCACCCAGAGGCCCCTAACACTGTTAGGGAAGGGAGGGGGGTGGTCAGAAGCCCACACTTTTGACTTTGTGACTCTGTGTCTTATTGACCAGGTTACATATAACCCAGAAAGGTCAATTTGGGAAATATCAGGATTATGTCTTGCTTTCAGCTCATGCATACTCCCAGAGTCATCTGCAAAAATCATCATCTCAGTACAGAAATCTGGACTGAGATAATCAGTGAACAGGCCTCCTGAGGCCCCCACGTGTCTGCCCTGCAGGTGGGAATGTGCCTGAACTCTCAGAGCGCCTTCATGCCTGAGCGTAAGCCACTTACTGCATTTCTGACACGTGAATGCACTCAATGGCTCCCTTGTGCTCTGAAAATGTTCACACAGTCACAGCCTGACTGCCTAACTTCATATGGAAGTGACTCAGGCTCAGGGATAATCAGCTGAAAGCAGTAAAAATGGGACAACAATGAATCAACGATTTCTCCTTTCCATTTTTCAGACTGCGCCAAATCTGATTTTCAGTAAGACTGAACGCTAGAGATCAAGACCAGCACATCCTAAATAAGCAGATGGTGCCAGTTAATCAAGTGTCCATCACAACACTTACATGCAGTCATGGCGGCTTCAGGAGGCACGCGGAAACCATAATTCCCTCGCTTCATCACCAGCAATCAGAAATAATCAGAAAATGACCCACTTCAGTCATTCAGAGCACATTTTATTAATGCAGAAAGACCACGATTCACCTTATTAATCTCACAGGGGGAGTTTAGACCCTGGTAAGCACCACTCATGTCGTAGACCATGAACTTGGTTACAAGGAGAAACAAAACACATCATTATTACTAAAAATCCCTCGCTGATAACAAGTCCTCCCCCCCTCCAGAAAAATGTATTAAAGGCTTCAAATATACAAATCTAAAAATATGTTACAACATTTAAGACTCGTTTATTTTTTCAATATGCTTTAAAATATACTGAGCGCCTCTCCTTCCCCTGATTTTCCAATTATGTGAAGAAGTCCTTTTCCTTGTTTTTCTCCTAGACTTCTCTCCTTTTCTCTGTCCTTGAGCAGAACGGGGGGCTGAACAGGTCCCCAAGGAGGTGACTATGAAGCCTGCTCTGCAGCCCGCTTGTGCTGGCTCCGGAAGTGGCCCTCGCTGCTGGGGGCCACCTCCTTCTGTAGGTTTGCCGTGCTGGCCTTTCCAACAGTTTCAATCCAGGGGTGCTGAAGAACCTGGTGGGCTGTGTAGCGCTTTTTGGGGTCTACCACCAGCAATCGGCTCACCAGATCTTTGGCAGCTGTTGGAGAGACAGAAAGAGGGAAAGGAGATGAACACAGGTGGCCCTGACTTTTTCTTCCCCATGCACGAAATAACACAAACATCCACATCAGCACCAAGGCTACAGTAGAGCAGTGCTGTCCACCAGAACTTTCTGCAATGATGGAAACCTTCCCTATCGGCAGTACCCACTTGGGACTACTGAGCATTTGAAACATGGCTAGTGAAACGGAGGAACTGAATTCTCACTGTATTTACTTTTAATTAATTTACACTTAAATTTAAATAGCCATGGACAGCTAGGGGCTATTGTGTTGGAGAGCACAGCTCCAGAGGATGTTTCTTCATTTCTCCAGAGTCACAGGGCAGGCCCACCACTAACACACACGGCACCCAGTGCAAGAGAACAAATGGAGGCCACGTACCATATGTCTATATATTATATATTTTAAATTTGTAAGTCAAACTATCAAGTTGTTAAATAAAATATATTCAATCTTCCTTCCTAAGTTGATAAATATGCCTCCATATTGACAAAATTGAAAAATGTGAAAGAAATCTAAGTAGTCAATGGTGCAAATTCAAAATGAATTTCATTTTCCACCCAAGGCCATGATTCTAAAGAGAGGTGGTGACAACTGGTGGGCCAGGTGGCAGGTGGCAAGGAGAAAAGATTTCTCCATGGACGCTGGCTCTCCCAGGCTGGCTCTCTGAGCCCCCTCTTCCCATAAGTCAAGAATGCACAGGAAAGAAATCACCCACTTTTCTTTGCCTTTATTGGGGGATGGATGACTCTTGCTCAAGGTCAGCTGCTCAACCACCAATCACCCTCTCCTCTACCCCACTGTCCAGCCACCAAATGAGCATGGAAGCCACAGGATTTCTCCTACCCCACCTAGTTCAGGCTGGGCAAATTCTGCCCACAAAGTGCCCTGGAGCCTGCCCCCACAAGCATCACTCCTTCAAGGTCCTCAAAGGACTCAGGGGGTAGAAGGCCAGGTTTAAAGTGGGAATTCTCAGACTCACATGTACATGTGTGGACAACTGGACACCCCACCAACATGTCCAAGTTCTCTCTACCCACCCCCCAAGACAGCCACTCCTTGGCCACCCTATGGCATTGTGGGGAGAGGCTGGGAAGAGAAGTCTCACCAGTCTTGGAAGTGGGCCTGATCCATTTGAGCAGGGAATTCTAGGGTCCCAAATAAGTGATCTAGACTGGGAGACCTGGGCTCTGGGGCAGGGCACGGTTCCTTGGCCTCACAGTCTCCTCACTCTGTGGGGAGGAGTATAACCAGAGCAGGGCCCCCTAAGGCATGGGACCCAGGGCAGGGGCCACCCATTCCCAAGTCTAAGGACAGTGCTGCACAGAACGTTCTAAAATTATCTTTAGTCCTTCAATTCCCAAGTTGCCATTGCCTTGATCAGCTCAAGACCTTCACCCTATCAGCAGTAAGCCACCCCTCCACATATCTCATTTAAGGGGAATAAAATGAAGCTTTTCCCTTCCCTCAACCTCCAACCCCAAGTGAGGAGACAGAAGCTAGGGATGAGGGCAGTTCAATAACTAATCTTAGATGACATGTTTAAGAGAAATTGGGGAAAAAATAGTTACCACTCCTAGTCTACTTTTTAAGCTAAAGACTCCAAGACTCAAAACCCCCAATTATCCAGTTCCCAATTTACAAGGGCAGTGGGTAGAACAGACAAATCAGCGGAAACGAGGGGAAAGATTCCATTTAAAGGACCAAACAGGGGCCAACCCGGTGGTGCAGCGGTTAAGTGTGCACGTTCCGCTTCTTGGTGGCCCGGGGTTCGCCGGTTCGGATCCCAGGTGTGGACATGGCACCGCTTGACAAGCCATGCTGTGGCAGGCGTCCCACATATAAAGTAGAGGAAGATGGGCACAGATGTTAGCTCAGGGCCAGGCTTCCTCAGCAAAAATAGGAGGATTGGCAGTAATCTTCCTCAAAAAAAATAAATAAATAAATAAAGGACCAAACAGGAGGAGGCCCACACATGCTTCTGCTCCTCTAAAAATAACTGAGACCCTCCCCCATCACTGTCCAGAGCCCTTGTGCTCCAGGCATGCCCCACAGGACCCCTGATTGCTTATATGAATAAAATAAGCACATCCAGTGTGTTCATAAACACTTCTATAAGATGCCTTTGATCTTTCCAAATGAGTGTCACATGTTTCTGATATTTTTCAGTTCTGAGGTTCCTTAACTGCCTTAAGGAAAAATGTTTGCTGACTGCAACTGGTGGTTAGACTCTTTCATTAAGTCTCAAAGTAAGTCATGTTTTCGGAGTGCTACATAAATCTACACAAAGCCAGAAGGAAACACAGGATGAAGCCCAACATGTCTACAGCCCAGCTCCTTGCCACGCACACAGTAGGGCCCTCTGTCTTCTGACACATCTGACCTAAAACTTGCATTGCAGTCAGAACCCAGGAAGGGCCCCAGCTCTTCATCCCTCCTCTCCTGCCGGAGGAAGTCCCAAATCTCACCGTCAGAGATATTGTCCCAGTAAGGGGCCAGGAACTCGAAGTGGCCCAGCTGGATGATGTTAAAGAGCTCGTCCTGGTCCCTCTCCGGGCTGCGGAAGGGGGGAAAGCCACACAGCAGGATGTAGAGGATCACACCCGCGGCCCACATGTCCACCTCCAGCCCGTAACCTGTGCAATAGAGGCAGGGACACAAGTGAAGCTGAGACCAGGCTGGATCAAATGTGACGAGATACATGTTGGAGAATCAGAGCTCCAGGTCACAGAGGAGCTCAGCTCTCAGTAAGCAAGAGCCCCTGCCAAACACATGGGTGGCCTTGCTGCCAACTCCTACAAACCTGGGGTCTACACCAGTGTTACTCAAAGTTTGGTCCTCGGACCAGTGCCAATTTGTGATCCTTTATTACTGGCCTGTGATAAAATAAGCACAGAAATTGAGAGCAAACATTTGGAAACTCTTATAGCAATTTGACACGGCCATGACATCCAATTACATGATCAACGGACACATCTCATGGGACAGGGTATAGATCAGCTCAGGGGTTGTCGGACACACATGATCAGTCGCATGTGGCATGAGCTGTGATGTTGTCACGTGCAGCAGGACTTCATATGGATCCACACAGTATCAGAAATTTTAAAACCTGGCCCTTCGCCAGAGATAGGCTGAGAACCCCGGTCTACACCAGCAGCCTCAACTTCCTATTCATTCAATGCTTTCTCTCACTTTAAATATATTATTTACTGGGTCTTTTCTATGATTATAAAAGGATTGATATTAGTAGCTATACTCCCCATGAACATGCAAACACACACACATTTATACTTTCTTTAACAAAATTAAGATCTCATAGTACATATTTTATACCCCATCTCATTCACTTAACATTATATCACAGCATTTCCTATACAGGAATTTCCCATGATGAATATAAAAAAATATTCTTCAAAAATACGATTTTTTAATGTTTTTTTTTGAAGATTGGCAACTGAGTTAATTCTTCTCCCCAAAGTCCCCCAGTACATAGTTGTATATTCTGGTTGCAGGCCCTTCGGGTTGTGCCATGTGGGACACTGCCTCAACATGGCTCAATGAGCGGTGCCATGTCCACACCTAGGATCTGAACCGGTGAAACCCTAAGCCACCAAAGCAGAGCACGCCAACTTAACCACTCGGCCCCGGGGCCCATCCAAAATTATGATTGCTAATAGCTGTTAGTATTCCCTTCATATAATGAATCTTCTGTTGTAACTGAAGGTTCTTCTAATATTTTACAACTGTAAGTAATTCTGTGATGAACATCCTTACATATTAAATATCCGTGCACATCTCTGATTATATTCTTCAAATAGCTTCCTAGAAATGAAATGCACAAAGTAAATACAGTAAAGATTTTTGATACATATTGCCCAATCATCCTCCCAAAAGTTTATAACAGGAGTATATATGTTTTCAAACACTTTCTCACTTTTTATCTTTAGAAAAGGAAAACATTTGGCAGCTTTAATTTGGAAGTCAGATATTTGTTATTATGCCCCAGAGCAATGTTGTCAAGACACAAATCAGCAGGAAAATATTAGGGGAATAATCACCAAAGACCTCTTTCTAACCAACTTTAATGGCCTTTTCTCAGTTCTCACCCGCCTTCCACTCTCAGGAGGGTCTGGTTCTGCTGGGCCTCCCCTCTTCTTGAAATCTGCCCCTCGGCCTCTATGACACTGTACTTTCCTCATCCTCTTCCTGCCTCCAGCTGCCCTGTCCTCTGCTTCCTTGTCTCATCCCCCAACTCTTGGCTTTCCTCAAGAATCTGTCCTTGGCTGCCCTTGTTGGCATCACTAAGGAGTTCATTATCTCGCCAGCTTTGGCTGCCAACTCTGAGTTCAGTAGTCTCAAAGCCACACGACCAGCCCAGGACTTCACTTGCTTGCCAACCAGACAGTCCATGTGTCCATCCTGATATCTCTACAGAGTCAGTGTGTTCAAAATTTCACTCACCCCATCCCCATCTCCTGAAAGAGCTTTCCCTCCCAACACCCTATTTCAGTTGGCACTACCATCAATGTGGCGGTTTCCCTAAGTGTTCATCTGGACTATTTCCTTTCCCTCTCCTCCTATCCAGTTCATTATGCCTCCATTAAAATGTCCATGGTTGCTCAGTATTTTCCTCTCCCACTGTCACCGCATTACCATGGCTCCTATGCTGGCCACACTGAGTCCAATTTCCTCTGCTCAGCCTTCCCAATTGTGAGTAATCCAGGCTCAACCTACTCAACCAACTAAACTGCCCTCTGCAACACTGAGGCTAGTCTCAACGTCTCTACCACCCAACCCCACGCACATTCTAGTCTCCTCATCTTAGCTTCCCTGATGCATCCACTGGTGGAAAACTATCCCTCCCTTCCCCCTACCACCAACCCTATACCCATACAGAGCCTTCCCATACAACATAGAGTTCCTAAACTGATTTCTCCTAGAGCGCCACAGAGGCTAAACAGTCATTCATATATTTGGAGCCATATAATAATAATAGTGATTTCCTTTTTATATACTTTACAGAGTGGGTCACTAAAACAGTTCATTGCATCCTTATACAATATAGAAACAGGTAATAAATATTATTCATGGGGTTTGAAATGGGACCCCGTTTTCCTTAAAATGCGTGGTTGGTGGAGGAATTTTTAAGCCAACTATCACAACTGCTTCCATTCTCTCCCATTAGAGGTAGCCTTGGGTCAGTGGCACAAATAGCATTGCTTGCTTAAGTTCCTTCCCAATTCTCTATCATCTTTCATCTCACTGTCCTGCCAATACACACACACAAACACACACCTCCCCGCCCCAATCCCTTCTCTGTAAAAAGGACAGCCCTGATGAGGGAGAAGTTCTCATACTTTGGTCAAGGAAGCTTGCTTCAAATATTTCCCTTAAAATCCAAGTGCAAGCTTAGTGCCAACTCTCTGAGATTTTTGACTGCTCCATACTAAAAAATATTAAATATTAAATATTGAAAATAAAACACTTGTTAGTAAGTGAGCTAGAGTCCCACAGAGCACCGCGTAATACTTACCTTTCTCAGAAAGAATTTCAGGAGCTACATAAGTTGGAGTCCCACACACAGTAAATATAGGTCTCACCACGTGCTTTGCAAGGCCAAAATCAGCCAGTTTCAAGGTGGTAGATTTGTCCTCATTTCGCTGAACCTGTAAGAAACCAAAATCCCCCAAACCGCCCAAATTGTGGTGAGAACAAAGAAGGAAAACTGAGACAAAAAACATGCAAAGTCAGGATAAGCAAACAATAGACATCGTTTAGCCCAACATGGACAAACTCAACGTGATCTCAGTGACAGCTGCTCACATTTTAAACTACAGAACCAACGAGTGAGGATTTACTGTGCTGTCCAATGTGGTAGCACCATATTGCCGCAGTTGGCTATTTAAATTTAATTAAATTAAAACTTCAGTTTCTCAGATGCACTAGCCACACTTCAAGTGCTCAATAGCCATTGGTGGCTAATGGCTACCATAATGGACAGTACAAATAGAGAACATTTCCATCATCACAGAAAGTTCTCTTGGGCAGCATTGAGTCAGAACAAAGATCAATGATACTTTGAGCACAGACTAGCTTTAGTGAAGACTAGTAAATGCCTGTGGGTAACGTAAAGTCTGGGCAGAGGGAAAAAAGAAAGGAAAAAGAACTAGGAATTAGAGTGAAGAAGTAGACAAACAAGCAGTGGAGGAATGTTAAATACAAACCCTAATTTGGGGGATGGCGGGAGTTAAGAACCAAACAGACCAGGAGTCTTTCATTCCAATTCCCAGTCTCGTGGCTGAGTGTCTTAGACAAATTTCTACTCACCTAACAGCAAGGAGGAGGAGGAGGAAGGGGAGGAGGAGGCAGAGGCGGGGGAGGAGTAGGAGGAGGAAGAGGAGGAGAAGAGAGAATCTCCAGCAAACAGGATTGTCAGGAGTTCCATTCAATGTGTATAATCTGCCCAGCAAAATGTTAGCCCTAAAGTGAACAATCGTCCCAGATTGCCTGGGACTGAGGGGGCTCCAAGGATGTAGGACTTTCATTTTTAAAACAAGGACAGTCTCTGGCAAACCGGAATGAAGTGGTCATCCTAGTTTGCACATAATACAAAAAATTAATGCCACTGAACTTAAATTTATTCCTACATATTGAAACTGATAAACTGGGTTCTGTTAACTTTTTTGCATAAAGGTGAAATAAATTATCTCTGATTCTTCCTTTAGACCCCCCAACTTCCACCAGGTTTTAGAGCACAGTAGAATTAGTCATTTTTTAAAACAGAGAAAAGACAGCTACCCTCACTCTGAAATGAATACAGCGAATTGACTGCTCTCTTTTGTCCTCACCAAAACATATCCCGCCTGAGTCTCACTCCTTCAAACATGTGCAGGTAACCGGCTTTGTGATCTCTGGCAAACCAATTCCCACTGCCATGTCAATCTTTCCTGTCCTCCTCCACCCTCAAGGTGTCTGCATGCTAGATGATGACTGGTAGGAAAAGGTGGGTCTTAACCGAAAAGAAACGAATCTCGAGATGTGACCTTAGCAAGTATTTAGACCACCATGCAAGAAATAAAACTAAAGATATGTTATATTGCACATAAAAAATGGAAACAAACAAAGAACCAATGGGGGGCAAACCTAGCATATGTTGCAGCAAGCAAAAGATGCATTGGTGCTATGGAGGCGGGTTTTTACTTTGGGGAAAGGTTACATAATCAGGCACAAATCAAAATTCCAACCTTCTTCAGTACTCGTTGGTACCCAAACGAGTAAGATAGAAGGGCAACCCAACAGGAGGTTTGGCCTCCAAACATCAGAGAATGTGAAGACTCAGAGCAGCTGACTCCCACATAAGAGTCTCACCTTGACAGACGTTTCAGGACACCAAGAAATAAAGGCACAAGCCAAAGGGTTCTCACAGCCCCTCATTCCCAGGATGCAGGCAGCTATGCACACCTGGGCGATACCTGCCTGCTTCTGACTCTGGCTGAAGCAGCTCTGGGCCTGAGCTGGCCCTGCTCTGTGCTATCCCAGGCAGCCGCAGCTTGCAGCTGGTGTGTGTACACGCAGAAGATGCTGGCTCCACACCAGGAAGGTGTTCTGAGCCCTTTTAGCAGCCTTGCCACCCAACCATCACTCTGACCTCTTTCGGTCACAGAAAGTAGCCAGCACAATCTGTAAGAAAGGAGCTTTGAACAAAAGACTCTGCAAGTGTGGCATCGTTTCCTCCCTCAGTGTCATGTGCCTCTTGGGAAAGGTGCAGCCCACTCAAGACCTGTTGTCACATCCTGCCTGGCCCCTTTCTTCCTAATATAAAGGACAAAGCTTGGGGGTGTCAAGTATCTCAGGCCCAGAGAGGAATTTATCCATAAGAGGGCAGAGAGAACAGTGGAATCGAAAAAAAAAAAAAGTTGAATTCATAGAAACAAAAAGTAGAAAGGTAGCTGCCAGGGGCTGGGGGACATGGGGAGATATTCGTCAGAGGGTACCAACTTTCAGTTATAAGATGAATAAGGTCTGGGGATCTAATGGACAGCATGGTGACTAGTTAATAATTCTGTATTGCATGCTTTAAATTTGCTAAGAAAGCAGATCTTAAGCATTCTCACAAAAAAAAGGTAACTATATGAGGCGATGGATTGTGAATTAACTTGATTGTGGAAATCCTTTCACAGCATACACATATAGCAAATCATCATGTTTTACACTTAAATATATTACAATTTTATTTATCAATTATACCTCAATAAAGCTGGGGGGGAGAAATTAATGCACAGTTTTAATTAAAACATAAATTTTGTTAACTATAAGATTAAATAAATTTATATTTTTGGTTTTTTTCAAGGTACAGTCTCAATAAAATTTTTATTTTCCACTTAAAAAAAGACAGAAAACAAAAAAAAACACAATGGTCACTATTGATATCTTTATCTTGAAACCCAGACAGCCAGTCAGTGTTCTGGGGATCTTGGCCACCCAGCAGAAAGGCAGAGACACAGCCACCCCTCCCCCTGGAGGGACCCCCTTCTGGACCCTGTACTGCCTGATGGATTTATGGCAAAAGCCCTTTTTGTAACAACATAGTAAAATTCAGGGCTGAGCTCCTGGAAGAGGTTGGCCTCTGGTCCACTTGCCTGTGGTTCTCTTGGGGACCTCTGGATAGGCCTCCTCATCTCCTCCAACAGAAATAACCCTTTGCTGGAAGGTTCAGCATCATGTAACAGTTACAAGCACAGACTCTAAAAGCCAACCATCAGCGTTCAAACTCCAGCCCACCATTTACTACGTCCTGGTCAAGTCACTTGCCCTCCCTGTGCCTCCATTTCAGTCTGGAAAATGGGAATGTGAATGATCTTACAGGACTATGATGAGGATTCAATGAATTAATATTTGTAAGGTGTTATAGACAGTGCCCGGCACCCAAGAAGCACGACAGAAGGGTTTGTTAAGTAAACCATATTACTTTAGCCACCATAACGGTTCACCTCTGAAGAGCAGGACAGACTTCAGGGAAAATGAGAAGTACAGGAAGTCAGCCCTGATATCTTCTGGCTCCCCTTTTAGGATCTCTTCATCCAGGCCCCTGGATCAGGCATGGCCCTGGTCCATCCCCTTCTGTCAAAGCTCCCACCCCCTCCCCAACTCTTACCTGCCCCGCATCTCATCATAGTAGCTGAAGGCTCAGGCCATAGGCGAACTGAGCAGTTAATTACAGCTCTATGATAAGACTAACTGGGATGAGCCTGGATGGTACCAGCCAAGAAGAGACTTGCTGGGGCCACCAGAGCTATAGGAGAAATTATCAACTGGTCTGGAGGCACATGTCCTCACATCTCTATTGGAATGGGGACAAAGGTTCCCAAAGTTCCTACCAGTGCTTGGGGGGCAGAAGGGCAGTGGGGAGGACTCTGGTCTTCCCTGTGCCCAATCACAGCCATGAACACAGCAACACCAGAAAATGGAAGGCAGGCAGCCACTCCCTGGTCTCCCCATACGAGTTCTCTGAACCCTCATACACAGCTGGTGGGAATGTATACTGGTGCTGCCACTATGGAAAACAGTAGGGTATTTCTCAAAAAATTAAAAATAGAAATACTATATGATCCAGAAATTCCACTGCTAGGATATATCCAAAAAACATGAAAACACTGATTCAAAAAGATATATGCACCCCTATGTTCACTACAGCATTATTCACAATAGCCAAGACTTGGAAGCAACCTAAGTGTCCATCAGTGGATGAATGGATAAAGATGTGTTACACACACACACACACACACACACACACACACACACACACAGTGGAATACTACTCAGCCATAAAAAAGGTGAAATTGTACCATTTGTGACAACATGGATGGACCTTGAGGGTACTATGGTAAGCAAAATAAGTCAGATGGAGAAAGACAATTACTATATGACTTCACTCATATATAGAAGATCAACAAACAAACATATAGATACAGAAAACAGATTGGTGGTTACCAGAAGGGAAGGGGATGGGGGAGGGTGAAAGGGGTAAGGGGGCACATATGTATGGTGACAGATGACAATTAGACTTTTGGTGGTGAACATGATGCAGTCGATACATCGAAAATATATAAAGAAGTCGAAATATAATGATGAGCACCCGAAACTTACATAATGTTATAAACCAATGCGACCTCAATAAAATAGATTTTTTAAAAAAAGTTCTCCAGGGGCTGGCCCCGTGGCCGAGTGGTTAAGTTCGCACGCTCCGCTGCAGGCGGCCCAGTGTTTCGTTAGTTCGAATCCTGGGTGTGGACATGGCACTGCTCATCAGACCACGCTGAGGCAGCGTCCCACATGCCACAACTAGAAGAACCCACAACGAAGAATACACAACTATGTACTGGGGGGCTTTGGGGAGAAAAAGGAAAAAATAAAATCTTAAAAAAAAAAAAAAAAAAAAAAGCTCTCCAAACTTCCTTTGGATCCTGTCAGTGAGCTTACATCTCTGTAAGCAGAATGTGTCTTAATTACCGAGCCGGAGTCACTGCCAGGCAATCTAATCAATGTCTCCATAATTAACCCAACCAAATGGAAAGGCAGAGATGTAGAACGACTGCGATTCTGCGTTGGTCTGCGTATTGAGACAGACATAGCCCGAAAGGAGACAAGGGAAGTAATTATTAGAATAATTTAGACTAGAAAATCTAGTTTGGAAGGGAAAGACAACAAATAGTGTAGTGCCTAGAGTTTCCAGATGGATCATCTACATTAATCACATTGGCTGGGTAATTGCTGAAAAAGACATGTCCCTCACAAATATTTGTAAATATTCCCAACCAAGCGATCAGCATTAAAAGCATTTGGCTGATTTAATAGACCAAAATAAAATATGTATTCCTATGAGAAACAACAAGCATTCCCTTCCTCAGAGAAACGTCCCAATTCCAAAACCTGGCTCCATGGAGGTAATAGCAGATTCAACGCTTGAAAACTCAGTCTTTTATTTTGGAATTTAGTATGTGAAATGTCCATGTGCTGATGGGTCCATTTTCACATACCAAATCTGTTTTTTAAATTATTTTATGGCCTTTCTAAAACACCTTACGCTTCTTGTCTCTTCACAGTTAGCTTTTCTGAGTCTCAGGATCACTGCGGGAGCACCCACGCCAGCAGGAGAAGAACCTGGGGGGTGGTTAAGATCTGTGGAGTTTGTTCCTTCCAGAAAGTGGCTCCAGACTGCTCAGTGTTTTTAATTCTTCTGTCTCCAGCTTCTGCCATCAGGAGTTATGTGACCTCCTTCAGTGACTTGAGATTTCTCATTTATTGCACCTACATAAGCAGCTCGTTGCGTTTGAGGTCATGTACTGACTGGGGGAGTGTTGTTTTGGTTTGTTTTTTTTTTCAACAGGCACCTCCCATTTTTGGATTCAGAACAGCTCATATCTTAATCCTCGAAATCAAATGAGTGATATCTTTCTGGAAAAATTCTTCCTCCTAGAATCTGTGAGACTTCTGGAACCATCAAATTCTCCACCCAAACCGGGAAGTTGTCTAAAACATCCTTCCACAAGACTATTGTTCACCCCTGATTAAGATCTCAAAATGGAAAAGATTTCACAACTTTATGCAGGATACCATCCTAGCTTGTATGGAGATTCACCTCGGTGTTGATTCAGAACTCCACCCCCACCCCTGTTTTCCAAATCTGCCCTCTGGGGTGACACTGAATAAGGACACACCCCTCCTAAACATGGGAAACAAGTACCATCATGCCCCACCACTTCTGGCTCCTCTAAGTTCACCACTGAGGATCCTCCAGCTGATTCTTATAGGACGTGGTGTCCTGACCAGTCACCCTTTCTGGCTCCCTCCTATGCTAAGTGCAGTGCCTGAACCAGCAGCATCGTGACACTTGGGAGCTGGTTGAAGATCTCGGGCCGCCCCAGCGCCACTGAACCTGCATGTCTCCAAGACTTCAAGGTGACTCCTGTGCACAGCAAAGTTCTGGATGATCCTCACTTCACTGATGCCTCTTTTAACAAAGAGCGTCCAGAAATGACCACCACACACCAGGCGTGATTTGATCAGAGCGGTGGGCCTCAGGACCTCACCTGCCGGGGCACTCGGTGGCCATCAAGGAAGCCAAAGACCCCAGTAAACATCCCCCTTCAATGTCCTTTCCTCAGAAAGCCTTTGTGAGGGGTCAGAACATGCCACCCCAAGTTATGCCACTTTGACATATTGATTAT
Organism: Equus quagga; assembly: GCF_021613505.1. Taxonomy (NCBI): domain Eukaryota; kingdom Metazoa; phylum Chordata; class Mammalia; order Perissodactyla; family Equidae; genus Equus; species Equus quagga. The sequence continues at coordinate 147,312,392 of NC_060267.1, read as the reverse complement.
TTTGAGCCAAAGGTATTTGAGAAACAGCAGATGCAGGAAGCATGCTCTGACCTTCCCCTCTCTGCCTAAAAGCAGGACATAAACTTTCCCCTGACGAAGGTGCCCTCCCTGTACCAGGAAGGACAGAACTAAGTCACCAGAGACTCTGACCAGCCCAGAGATCAGAGAGAGGAATCCACATAACAAACCGCACTAAACAACCCTTCTCTTCCACTGGTTCCCGCCACGCATTGACCCTCCACAGTCTGCTGCCCCTAAAAGCCTACACTCCTTCCTTTGTCTTGTTGTCTCTCTGAAAATTTGGTGCTCTTCGTTAAGATGCTATAGAAGCCCCAAGTTCTAACCACCTCCTTGAATTACTCATCACTGTTTCTCCCATATGTATGCACACTGCACACGTAAATAAACTGTTTGTTTTTCTCTTGTTAATCTGTTTTTTGTCAGTTTAATTTCCAAGTCCCTAGTCACAGAACCTAGGAGGGTGGAGGAAAAAGGGTTTTTCCCTCCCCTACCCCTTCTTTGGTTGGGTCTGGTTGAGGGTCCTCCCATAGCCCCAGGGCACATATCTGACCCTGCCTCACCCACATCTCCATTCGTCTATCTTCTGGTCTAACTAAACTCACTGCTCTGGGTCACATTCCTTCTGGGGCTCTGTTTTCAGTTGCCCTCTAACTGAAGGGTGTTTCAGATTAATTTACACAGCACTGTAATGACTGTTGATCCATCTGCATCCGTCATCCCCTTTTCCAGCTACACCAAAGCGCCCTGCTTTGAATCCAGGCAATCTATATTATCTAAATAAGCATCCAGATAACATCTGGATGGTCTCAAAGCTTCCAGAGGAATCTTTATTTTTCTGAACAATCAACAGCCTCTTTGTCTCCTTCAGTGGTACAATTTAAACGTGACCTTGCAATTTTCAGCTCTGACCAGAGGATGGCAGCAGAACACAGACCAAAGAGCAAGCAGCCACCCTAAGGAAAATTAAGATGTGGGCAAGGCTTATTTCTCTTTGTCAACCACTATTTGTCAACTACGTACTTGATCCTTTATGGTTCCTCCTGCCTTTTCCCTCCAAGTTTCCATTTTCAACTGGCTGTGAAGACTGAAATGATCTTAGAAACCAATTCACCTTGAAATGCCAATGCCTAAACTCAATTTATATTTCAACAGCAAAAGATATCCTAATACAAAGAGTGACTGAAAAAAAATCAGTGGGGACAAAGTTTTCCCTGGGAATCTGTCACATGACAGGCCTATCACATGTTTTTGGTGTCTACATATCATGCCAGTGTTTTTCTACCAAATTAACATCTCATATGCATTCAACAAATATTAGTTAGATGCCTACCATGTGTCAGGCACTGGTCTGGTACCAGGAATAGAGCAGTGAATGAAGTAGATAAACTCCTTGCTCTTATGAAGCCTTCTTTTTATTATTCAGTAATATTCACATGAATATGTAATGACAGATAGTGATAAGTGTTATAAAAAAGCAAAAGAGGGACAAAGGATGTGTTGTGTAGTACAGTCTCCACCAGCCACACGTGGCTTTTATTTTTAAATAAAATTTAAACTTCTTCCTCAGACACCCAAGGTACATCTCAAATGCTCACATAGCTAATGGCTACCTACTGGGCAGTGCAGATGTAGGACATTTCCATCATTGCAGAAAGTTCTGTTGGACAGTGCTGGGATAGACAGTGGCAGGGGCTGGTATTTTTAAAGGGTAGTTAAGGAAGGACTCACTGAGGAGGTGACATTTGAAAAAAGTCAGGGGTGCACTGTATTAATATCTGAGGAATGAGTTTTTCAGGTGGAGAAAATAGCAAGTGCAAAGGCCCAGGGGCATGTTTGACCCCATGTAGGAACAGCAAGGAGTGGAGTGAGTAGGGGGGTGAGTGGTTGGAGAGGAGCTTTGAGAGGAAGCAAGACGCCACATCATGCAGGACCTTCTAGGCCATGGAAATGAACTTGGCCTTTATTTGAGTATAACAGGAAGCCAATGACAGCTCTGAGCAGAGGAGTTACGGAGTCTGGTTTTCTTTTGGAGAATATCATTCAGGCTTCTGTGAGGAGTATGGCCTTTAAAGGAAGAGGGAGGACCAGTGAGGAGGCCACTGCCATAGTCCCAGCAAGACATGGCGGTGGCTTGGTCTTGGGCAGTGCAGTGGAGGTGGGCAGAAGGGTAAAGACAAAACATGAGAACAGACTGAATGTGGTGGATGAGAAAGAAAGGACTCAAGAGTGACTGAGGTTTCTGACCCAAGCAGCTGGGTCAGCGGTGGCCCCATGGTTCCAACGGAGAAGGATGGTTTCACCGCAGTTAAGGGGTTGAGAGCCTGACTGGAGTTCAGCATAGAATGGGAAACTGCAAATGGTGGGTACAGACACTTCTTCCAAAGTGTGCGTGTGTGTGTGAAGGACATCATAAAAAGATGGGTAATAGCTGAAGGGGGATGTGGAGAAAACAAGGGTTTTGTTTCGCTTTGTTTTAAGCTGGGAGATGTTACATTTTGTTTCTGGGATGATGGAGCCGTTCTCTGGGTTGGGGAGATCTGGGAGAAAGGCAGCTTCCAGGGCAATCAGTTTCCGGCATCTTGAGCTTGAGATGCTCGTCCCATGAGACGACTAGGTGATGATGTGAAGTGGGCTGCTCTACAGGAGGCTACCGAATCAGACCCAGGAAACATCTACAGTTCAACATGCACTCCTTCATCAGCTGGGCTGGCCACAGCTGAACCAGACGCTGAGCTTAGAAAGACAGCACAACCCAGCAACTACAACACGGGCTCTAAGGTCAGACACACCCAGCTGGGGGACCTCTGGCAATTCCCTCAGTTCAGAATCCTCGTGTGCACATGGAAATAATGAGGCCTTGCTCACAGGGTTAATGTGAGAATCTAGGAAAACGTAAAGCACAGAGATTAGTAATCAACATGTCGAAATGACATGCCAATGAAGTTAATGGTACTCTAACGAAGTGTGTGCTCTAACGGGGTGGGAGCCATGTCACAGCACATCAAAGTGTAGGCAGTGGTTCTCCACCAGGGACAATCCTCCTCCCCCGCCACCACCCTCGGATATCTGGCAATGTCTGGAGACATTTTTGGTTATCACCACCGGGGGTGCTGCCAGCATCTACGGCAGAAGCCAGGAGACTGCTGAGCATCCTCTAGTGCACAGGACACCCCTGAGAAAGGACTCCTCCTGCCCAGATGCCAGCAGCGCTGATGTGGAGAATCCTAGTGTAGAACAAGAGAAATAAGGCCGTAATCCTCAGGTTCAGGCGAAAATAATCACCCACTAGTAAAAGAGACGATTAAGGTAACTAACAGGATATTTCCAAATAAATGCTTGGCCTAAAAAGAGATTTCCACACGTCTCTATTTATTCGTATGGAAACACAGAGTATGTTCCTCCCCACTAGCTTCTCAGTCTCCCAGATACTGGCACCCATGCAGCTCCCCCACCCTCAAAGGACCCAAGTCCACAGTCAGCGTCAAACTTGCTCAGGAAATACATCATTTAATCCAAAGTCAGTAACTGAACCATCAACACGTATTTTGCAAAAGAATTCAGAACTAGGATTGAAATTACCTGGACCTTTGTTTTAGCTCTGCTTACAGCGAACAAGCCAGAGGGCCTCAAACTTGACTTTTGCTGAGCCTGTTTCATCACCTACAAACTAAGGGAGAGGTCTCTAGACTGCCCCAGCAGACCTAACTGACAGTTACCCTAAGATCTACTGGGATTTGAAACCTGCAGCAAGAAAGCATGCCTTTCATCTCAGTGTTCACATTCAGGGACAGCAAATAAAAAGTTAAGATGGGCTGCTGAGCACCAGCCTAGCAGAGTGCCCAAAGCATGGATGTATCCCGGGTTCAAATTCCTCTTCTCCTTATTTGCTGTGTGACTCTGAGCAAGTTACTCAGCCTCCCTGTGCCTTGGTTTCCTCCCCTGCAGAGTGGAGTGAGTGTACCTACTACACAGGGTGTATACAGCAGGCAGCACGAGTAAGGGGCCTGGAGTGATGCTGGCCCAGCAGTGAGCACCATGCCCCTATCACCAGCGCAGTTCAGCTCCTCTGAATTCTTTAACTAAGAGGAAATGAACTTTACAGTCTTTGATCCCCTCCTTCACCACCTTGAGTCACTGACATTTGTTAAAACTAAACTTTTAGCTAATACAAGAAACATACCACTACGTAACCACACCTAAGGACCTAAAAGCTAAACAGCTTTCACCTGCCCCCAACTACTGACGGTGGGTGGGGCTTGATTTGCCTGTAATAGACAAACTGACACATAAAATTCAAACTTGAAAAATAGATAAACTAGGGGAGGGGAGTGGCTGGAACCACAAGGTCATTCTTGGCAGAGCCCTTTGAATAAGCAAGATTTGGTAAGGCAGGACAGAATCGAGGTATCAGGGAGGGGAGTCTGCTTGTTCCCCACCCAGGCCCCAGGCCCCACCCATGTGGGAGGGGAGCCAAGCTCAAAGGTCATGGCTATCACAGAGGCAGCCACAGCAAAGGAGACCAGCCATAGATCAGGGCAGGAGGACTGGGGCATCCGCATGCAAAATAACAGGTTCACTTCTCCCCCCAGAGCAGGGGAAACAAAAGCAGGCCAAGAGGAAGGGAAAGCATCTGAGAGACACTTTGTCCCATAGCCCCAACAGGTCTTTCTATGAGGTTGGGGGCCCCCAAGAGATCCAGAAGAATTGCCCACGAGGTTTGAGGAGTTTGGAAACAAGGGGCTAGCAGGCCCTTCTTGTCTACAGTTTACTGAAGGCTGTCACCTCCCAGATTTACCCTACACCAGTAGTCCCTAAAAGCCCTGAAAGAGGGCTCCGAAGTATCCCCATGACTCCACACTGGGGATGGGGAGAGGAGTGGGGACAGAGGTGGCAGGCCACCCCAGAAATGGCCCAACGCCTGAGCAGAACCTCTGCTGGGCCCTGAGCCAGCCCCACGCTGAGGCTGAAGGGACCCAGACAGGGCGCCACGTGGGCAGTCTCCACTTCCCCTCCCACACCAGGAGGTCCACTGTCTTCAGGGACCTCAAGAAATAGCTGGCAGGCAGTTTCTACTTCTGTCCCCAAACTTTCCCTAAGGGGAGGGGAACAAAAGGCATGGCTCCTGGACAGAGTTCCCAAGAAAAAACGAAAATGAACATCTCAAAAATGCTAGGAAAACGTATCTTTTGAAAGTTTCCCATGCTCCACCCACTGTACCTTGAGGGGCCAAGGTGAGCCTAAAATACAGGCCAACACGTAAGCCACAGGGCAGAAAAATGCATTGGCCGAAGAACCTTCCGAACCACAGGGCCATCTGAAACTCAAACAAACATATAAAGCATCTACTCTTACTGCCTGGCACCCAAAGATAAACAGGTCAAGAGGGCCCAAACATCAGCCCGTATCGCCTCCCTATCCGTGTAGCCGCCCTTTGAGACACACAAGTCTGCATAGTCTCAGAGGAGAAGCCCACGCAGTGTTGGCGCCCCGTCTCCAGCACAGGCGGTTCTCAGAGTCACTGTGAGGCGTAGGACAGTCGCTGCAGGTGCCTTCCCGTGAGTGCCTTCCTTGCCCACACACCCAGATTCCACACCGCTCTTGGGCAATTCCCATCCCGCAAGGCGGGCCCCGCCCAGGCGGCCATCGTGACTGGGCTGCCATCCATCACGGCAACCAATCCTCCTCTCCGAGAGAGGCCACGTGACCCATGCCAGCCAATGAGGGAGAACAGGAAGTCCGCCGAGCAGCATCTGAGCAAGACTTTCCTGCAGTTTAAAAAGGGAGACCTCGACCAAGAGCCGCCCAGTGCTTTCCCTGCATTCTATGTGAGTGTGACAATGTGATACGTGGTGTGGTAGACATTTGGGGGTCATGAGAGAAATGGCAAAAACTGCCTTGACATCTTTGTCCTGCTCTGTTAACCATCCCTGGAATTGCGTGTCTCCAGGCTTCTGGTTATGTGAGATGACTAGATGTCTTTATTGTCTGAGCTCTTGCTCCTCAAAGTGTGCTCTGCAGACCATCGGCATCATCTGAGACCTTATGGGAATGCAGCATCTCAGGCCCCTCCCCAGGCATACAAAATTAGTATCTGCATTTTATCAAGATCCCGGGTGATTCCTATTCGCTTGAAAGTTTGAGAAGTGCTGATTTTCACCACCCTTACTCAGGTAATCCTATGGCAGCTGGAAGGTAGTTCAGCTGTAACAAGGAGAGCCAGTAAGGGTGCTCCCTCCCTCTCCTTATCCTCTCCTCAGCCCCTACAATTCATTCCACTCCCTTGGATGTAGAGGCAGGCAGTATATTGGTAGGCACATATCTTTATGTTCCTGCTTCCAACTCCCTCCTGGGATAAATAATGAACCTACATAGAGCACCAAGCTGATAATTATATGGCCATGCATGTAATTTGTCAAAATTTCCAAGGTTAAGGTCCTACCCAGTAAAGCCAAAGCATATTATTACAAACAGAATTATCATTGTTGTGGTCACCGTTAACTCCTCATGGGCCTCCAGTGGTGCTGTGAGATCTGAGAAGGTCAAAACATCAGAGGCGCTCCCTGGAGGGGAAATTTACCATTTCAAGCAGGCACCATGGGCCAAATGCCTGGGGGTACAGCTCACTGAGATCCTTAGACAAATAATTCTTTAACCTGACTCTACACATTCTATCCAACTGACTAAAAGGGATTTTAAGAGTTTCGTCTCTATATGAAAAACTGGAGCGTCCTTGCCAAAAATGGTACATTAGAAATTAAAGGTTAGAGAGGGATTAACAGTATATCCGTGTCCACATAGAATGTCTAATTCTGCTGAGTCCTTCATCAGAAAGGCTCCGTCAGAATATTGCAATCAACGTGGCACGGTTTAATGCATGAGAGAGTGAAAGAAGCCAGGACCAAGGCTAAGTTTCCTCTTTCTCTCTCTCTCTTTCTCTATCTCTGTTTCGACCTCTCCCTCTCCTTCCTTCCTTCTTTCCATCCTTCCTCTCCACACCTTACATGACCCCTAATATACAGGACATCTGAAAGAAGCTGAAACAGAGCCAGGGGGGTTCATGTTATTACAATAAGACAACTAGACCTTAGACCTTCGAAACTTGTTGAAGAGATTTACTAAATTGCTTCCTCAGATTAAGGGCATTTTGAAAATACAGAGTTTTAAGAAACTTAATCTTAGACCCTCAAATGGCTCACAAGAAATCACTCTCTTAGAGAACTGACAACACACAGGAATACAGGTATTAAGGAAGAGGATAAGGGAGATTGTTGTTATTTACTAAATGACCTGAACTTTAGGACCCCTTGGGGGAATGGAGTCACAAGTTTAGAAGATACTCAATAACTTCAATAAGTGTGAAGCATACTTTATAGTTGCCCTTGTTGTTGATAATTTATTGTCTGCAGTAATTATCAAACATCTACCCTTTTAGGTGACTGTTTCAAAACGAACTAGCAGAAGAAAGAAAACCCCAGTTATCAAGATGACCCAGTATCTGGAATTCTGAAGACTTTGAGAAATTTCCTGAAACTTCTGGCAATGTGGTCAAACCCTGGACAATATGTGGGTTCACTGACTCTACGTATACTTTTTATTTTCCTGGAAACTGCTGAAATGGACACTGAGGGCGACTCTCACTGATACAAACTTAAAGTCATAACTGGGATGTTTCCTGACAGAATTCACCCTGAGATTCTCGAGATGAGTTCTATCTCTTATAAACGTGTCTTCTCACTGACTTGCTTAATATTGACCAATGACTTAAAGGCCTGTATCACTGTACTTCTTCTTTAGGGATTTCATGTTACTGCTAAAAGGCACATTTCTTGATTTTATTAGGTATACGTTAACGAGATATGCTTCATAATTGTTATCAATTTTTTAATTAAGGGAATTGGTATAAAAATGCATTCATGAATACTCAGACCATTAACGGGAGGATATAGATACCTCTGTCTTAGAAGCTAAAGGGAAAGGAGATTAAAATTGGAGCTGTTCTAGAAGAGAAGTCGTGCTGATCAGGGAGAAGTTTGCATTACAGAACCACCGACTAACACAGCAATAATCGTTGAGCCCTTCTTATATATCAAAGTAGAAGTGGAAAAAGAACTTAGGGAATTAAGATGAACAAAATGATAAGACAGGTTTATTTGAGACGGAGAATGGGCAAGGAGTATATTTGGCCATTTTTTATCCTTCTAGATTCTCCTTGTCATCCTTGGGGACATCAGTCACTGCCCTGTCCTAGTCACATTCAGCAGTTAAATACCTAGAGATATATCTTCCTTCCTAGAGCCAAAGAGAGGCCAGAAAGAGGGTACAACCTTTGTCCTTAACCAGGCTGTCCCCACAACCCCCCGCCACCATTCCTCCTAGATTCCAAGGGTCTCTGCTCCAAGCCCTCCAGAGCTATAGCACCTGCCCACCCATCTCCTTCCTTTCAGCCCTGTTGCCAGAGTGGGAACCTGTCCCTTCTCTTCCTCTTATTCTGGGACAGATTTTCTCAAATGACCTTGCTCGTGTCTGATATCTCTTCAGTCTCTTCCCCACCCCACTCACTCAGCTTTCTTTTCTGTATGTAACACCCAAGCCGTTGGCCGTAAATAACCTGGCCTTTTCCACTTCCCATGCTGTGTGGGCTGGTCTGATCATCAGCACCTCTCTGGCTCCTGTTTGCTTCCTCCCCTCATCCCAGGGCCCAGTCCCCACCACACAGCACATTGTCCAACCCCACCAAGGGAGCACACACTGGCACAAGGAACAATCGCACTGATATTTCTGCAAGCTGGAAATTCTCATAATTAAAAGTTCTTTTGCAAGATCTCAGGAGTCTAAATAACCCGAAGGGGAGAGGAGCACTAACATCTTATCAGGAAATGTGATCAGTAGAAACAGATAAACTCAGTAATAGAGGCCTACAGTTTTACTCTAGGGCCCAGTTATCAGATATAAATATTTCTTTTGATTAAAACAACATGATACGCTTGCTATATTCATTACATACTCCTAGCACATTCAGAAAGTCTCTAAAAGCAGCAATAGTTAGAATCAGCCATGTAATCAAAAGTTAGTTCTAACATAATCACTTTCCTAGCTTCACAAAGACAGGTCTTAAGACAGTAGCCATCCACTGAAGGAGGAAGAAACAATTACTTTGATAAAACAAAGCTCAACACAAGTGTAAAACACTACATTAAAGACAAGCGAAGCAAATTAACTGATGGACAGCAGTCACCATCGTGATATTTACTAATAAGAAATCTTAGAAGATCAACTGAGTTTGCCATATAATTATCATAACAGCAAGTGTAAAGATGACACCTTTCTAAACGCAGACAATGAGACCATTGTCAAGTCCAACACTATCTAGATCTCCGTCTGGAAAACCAAAAAGCACTGACATTAGATAGCATTCAGACTTCTGACATCACAACGTGTTGCACTTTACTCTCCCAGAAAAAGGACAAACATGGTTTATCAAGGTGACAGATCGTGTTCATTTTGATAAATGCAAGCTGACAAATTATCACAAGAGAGAAAAGATATTAACCTTTTACACAAAAGATGGCTCAAATATGTAGCTTTTCACAGTTTCTGAAGGACTCATACCGCCACGAAAAAAGATTTTTATTTTCTTTAAAGTGGGCTTTCTTCAATATCAGAAAAGAGGAAAAGGTCTAAATATCAGTTACAATCAACACCAATACACAACTCATGTATTTAGATAGAAAATTATAGCTACTCTGCAGTTTTGCGTCCCTCTCTCTCAGAACAGAGACACACAACACACAAACACACTTCACTGCCCTTAAGGGCACTAAATACACGTGTCCTGATATTTAACTCCGTGACGAGCTGCCAGATGACTTCGCAGAGGCAGTTAGCTTGTCCGTTCTAAATGCATTCCTGGCAGTTTTTCTGCTTCCTGAAGCAAACTTCCTGCAATCTAACCAGTGCTGACCTTCTCCACTTTAAAATTTGCCGACAAATAAGTCCCTTAACACAAGAGAGAGTCTCTATTGCCCAAGAGATGGGCCAGCTCGACAGACTGGTTCCAGAACCTCGTTGAGAAAATGCAAGCTCAGATGACTGTTCCCAAAAGAAAACAATCCTACACAGTAAATGATCTCATTCCACATCCTCGAGAACGGGTACACCTGTTCTAAGGCTTGATTAGGCACATGCCCAAAATGTTCAGCTCAGGGGACCCACCCAGGCCTCTAATCAGAATCTCTCCTGCTGACAGTTCAGTGACAACATCAGAGGGTCACTGAAGAACACTGCTCTCTTGCAGTTCCAAAGTGGTCATAATAAACAGTGCACAGGGCACCACACGTGGCGCTCAGACCCAAAAGATGGAAACAATCAAAAAGTGAGTGAATGGGCCGGCCTGGTGGCATAGTGGTTAAGTTCACGTGCTCCTCTTTGGTAGCCTGGGATTTGTGGGTTCAGATCCCAGGCGCGGACCTCCACACCACTCATCAAACCATGCTGTGGCAGCATCCCACATGCAAAATAGAGGAAGATTGGCACAGATGTTAGCTCAGCAACAATATTCCTCAAGCAAGAAAAGGAAGATTGGCAACAGATCTTAGCTCAGAGCCAATCTTCCTCACTAACAAAAAAAAGCAAGTGAAGAAAGGATGGGAACACTCAGCTAATGCAAAAATGAAATGTTTCAAAGGAAGAATGATTTGACGGTAATTCAGACCACTCAGGCAACCAGATTGCTTCTGAAATTCTATGAATTTGGGGAAAAAACAAGGTTGCTTGACTTAGGGGTCAACATAGACATTTCGTCAAATAATTAGCTTGACTCAGTGTTTCCTTTTACCTCCTGGAGCAGTTTACAGAGAGGTGCACGCACTGGGATAATGTTTCCAGGCCAGGTCTACAGCCATGGAAATTAAAGGAAACAGGCTAAATCCCTGCCAAATAAATAAATAAATATGGGAGGGGGGTGGCTCATGGAGATCGTTGTCTCCATTCACTATCACTTCATCTGGAGCAATCTGGCTTTGGATGCTGACTTGTGCTACCCACTTTAATATCAGAGTTGTTTCTAATGTAGTAATAATGATGGTAGCTGCCACTGATGGAATGCATGCCATTTCCCAGGCAGCATGCTACGGTCTGTATTCATTCATTCATCCAATTAATATTTAAAGAATGCCCACCATGTGACAGAACTGGTGTAGGTTTTGGGGTACAGGCTGAATAAAACAAAGTTCCTGCTGTCACAGAACTTTCATTCCAGTAAGAGAAGAAATAAATCAGAAGAATAAATATGGAATGTACCAGGTGGGGATTGGGGCTGTGAAGAGGAAAGCGGGATAAAGGTGCCAGAGGGTGACGGGGTGAAGTATGCCATCCTAACAAAGACCACCGGGAACATACTTATAGTTCAGGAACACAGTAGGTTTACTGACTCCCTGCAACAAGGGAGAACGCACCCCACTGGGTTCCAGACATCTAAGTAAGGGGTGTCCAGTGAAATTATTATAAGATTTGGGCTGTGTTAGGTGATTGGGGGGGGGGGGAGGGTGGTTCAGGAAAGCAGGATTTTGCTCCAAATTGGATACTATCAGGAAGTGAGGGTAATTCTATGATTGGGTATCTTAGTGATTCTCATCTAGAAGGTGGGAAGAATGAAGTGAGGCAGTCCTTCACAGTAGCCAGAAGGGGGATATGTGGCCAGAGTTGTGGTTTGGACAATCTTGGTTTCATCTGCATTTGGACATGATTATAAAGGGGTCTTGCTTTTGTCTTGACCAACACAGTCAGAGAGCGGCCTTATCGGATGCTGGTGTTCGGTGAATTATGTTCAACAGGAGAACGCCACAGCTGAGCTGTGAGTGCCAGGCCAGCTCCCCGTGGTTAGCAGCAGTTCTTCTCTTTCCTGTGCTCAATCCTCACTCAACCTCCCAAGATCAGTAATATTACTATTTCTATTTATAAATGAGGAACCTAAGGTCCAGAGAGGTGAAGGACTTATCACAGAGCAAGCAACTATAAGAGCATGGATCCAAACTCAGGTTATCTGACTCCAGAGCCAGCCTCTTATCCACCCCACACATGGGCCCGTGCAGTGCTGAGCCTTTGAATTCCCTTGACAAGATGTTATCTTCGAAAGGGCCAGGTGGTTTCAGTGGGAGAGGGGACACAAAGCCTACGGGGAAGCTGCTACCAATAGACACCCCTGGTACCTAGTCCAGAGGATGCGCAAATGCCACAAAACTCCACCTGGTCATCATCAAGGCGAAAGCATTTTTCTCCCAGTGATGAGGAAACATTTTCCATTTTATTAAATTGGAAGGCTTCTCTTTCAATAATTTAATAAAAACCAATTTATCTCAGCGACTTATGAAGTAAGTTTTAAATACTGGAACGAGTATGTTAAAATACCATAAAGGTAATATTCTAGCGTGTAAGAGCAAGAGTCAGAGGCAATTAATATTGTATCCTCTATTTTATAAACACCCTCTCCCACAGCAGCAAAATCGGGGCTTACCAGCAGGTTTTCTGGCTTGAGGTCCCGGTGGACAATGCTCTTGTCATGCATGTGGACGAGCGCCTTACACAAGTCCATGAGCATGAGGGCAGCGTCACGCTCTGGGAACTTCACACTTTCTATGATGGCATCAAAAAGGTCCCCTCCCTGTACATACTCCATGATCAGGTAGATTTCCGTTTCCGTTTCGTACACTTCATGCAATTTCACTATGTTGGGATGAGAGAGGCTCTGGATAATTAAGATCTCACTGTCAACCATGTCCTCCTTACCCTTGAGTTTGGACTTGTCGATGATCTTCATGGCGTAAGTCTGCCTGGTCTCGCGGTGCCTGCACTCCTTCACCACGGCAAAGTTCCCGTCCCCAATGACCCGGCCCATCTCATAATGCTTCTCCACGTTGGCCGTGATGATGCCCGGGGGCCGCCGCTTCCGGCCGCTGGGCCGCTCTTGCTTCTTTTCCTCCAGCCTCGTCTTGGGCTCCTTTTCTACCCTTGCAGGTTGGTCATCTCTGGGAACCATCTTTCTCCCTTCTGACACACATGGCTTTTTTTCCTTCTCTGGTTCCTGCTCTTCCCCTCGGGTCCTGGGGAGCTTCTCGGGGTTGGCCTGGCGCTCCCACAGGAGCCAGCCACCATGCTTGGTCCTGCAAATATTCCTAGTGTCCTTCTTCACATCCCTCAGCCCCTCCTCTCTGATGGGCTGAACTTCCATGAGACCCTTCTTAGCCTTGGCTGCTGCTTGAGGATGACCTTCCTGACCTTCAGACTCTCTGTCCTCTTTCTTGTCCGTGTTTTTGCTGGGTCTCCTCAGCTCCTGAGTGGGGTTCCCGGGACTGCTCCTGTGGCTGTCGCCCTTCCACCCTTCCTCCCCACCTGGAGGGTTTGCCTCGGGGGACCTCCTGCAGCTTCTCGTCCTCACCAGCTTCTCCACGTCGTACCTTTGGCACTTCCCCACGTCCAGCTCACTGGTGCCCAGGGAGAGCCTCTCCCTCTGCAGGCTCTGCTGGAGCTCCCTCTCTCTCTTGCACTTCTCACATCTGATAATTTCACCGGAGGTCTTTTCGACCTCCACCCCCAGGTGCTTCTCTCCACTGGCATGCCTCTCTAGAGTGGCTTCCCTGGGCGGCTTGCTGTCTGGTTCAGGCTCCCGTTTCCCCCTCACCCACTTCTTCTGGGCCCTTGCCCTGTCCTCCAGCACTGGCTCCCCGGGGGTCTTCCCCTGGAGTCTGATGGCTGCCTTGGACCCAGCAGCCTCACTGCAGTTCTTGGCGGTCTCGGTCTCCCCACAGCAGTGACCTTCCTTCAGAGCCTTGCTATAAAGCCTGCTTTTCAGCCTTGGAGAAGGGACCCGGCTGTGCTGGGTCAATGTCAAGGTCCGGGCTTTATTGGGGTACAGTTCCTCTAAAGCCACCTGAATGTTCTTCAGTGTCAGCGGTTCTTTGCCCATGGCTATGAAAGCATCGCCTTCCCTGAAGAAATCAGAGACGCTCTTGATCTCCCTGCCCTTAAGGTTAAACAGTTTCCTCACGCGATCACTCTTCCATCTTGGAAAGCCCAGCGCCTCTGAGACGTCTGCCAAGAGCTGCTCGAAGGTCTGCACTGAGCGTCTGTTGAGGAGCAGGGTGATCTTCCGGAGGGGGTGCCCGCCCAGCTTCACCACGGTCACAACCCTGGGCTTCAGCGGGCTGTTCTCAGCATGGACAGAGTGAAGGCCACTCTGAGGGCTGAACACAGGCGCGACGGAGCTGTGAGGTCCCAGGAATGGTTTCTCCAGACTCCCTCGGCCAGCAGGCAGCCACGTGCCCTGCAGCTTCCGCTCCGTGATTCTCGAGCTTAAATATTTTAGAGAATGGTCACATAGGCCTCGATGTCCTGCAAGAGGAAAATGACAACACAGTATTAGACAAGATGGGTTCAAAGAGCCGTTTGGCCATCACCGGAACTTTACTGGAGATTACTAAGTGTGATCTTTGAGGATCTGCTTGAGACGATGGAGCCTTTACACTTGAGGGCTAATCCCTAGTCTCCTCTATGAGAGACCAGGAGTGCAGAACAGAGTCAGACTGGGCCCAAGGTGGCTCCTCTAGGCCTGCCAGGAACCCCCAAGATGGGCCACACCTCGGGAGCCCTCTCTAGGCAAGGTCTGACCCTGGGAACACAACTCCAGCTACCCCAAAGTGAAGTGACCTTCAAGAATCTACAACTGAGATAAAAGGTCCAAGCTTTGCTGCTCAGGAAACACCAAGGAAAGGTCAGAACATTCTGGAACTTTAAAGAACCCACCTCATTGCCAAGAATAGTTTTCTCAGCTTGACTTCCAACTCACTCCAGGGGAGGCAATCTGTGAAGAGGTCATGATCACAGAGTCTGAGACAGATCTGGATTTGAATCCTGGCATGGCTACTGACTATTTGTGTGAACTTGGGCAAATTACTCATGTTTCAATTTGTTCATCTCTGAAGTAGGAATGATTAACACCTTCCTCCCAGGGTTTTTGTGAAGAGTAAATGAGAAAATGATTACAAATTCACTTAAAGGAGTGCTTGACACACAGTAAGGGTAGAGTAATCGCCAGTTATTAATACTATCCTTATGATCTTAATATCTCTTTTGTATTAGACTTCATTTGGTAGTAATGTAATATCTTGATAAAGTAGAATTCGACTGTACACAGTGTCACCTGGCATCATAAGAACTCCTGGACCAACATGCTATGGTGGACATTTCTTAAAGCTCTGAGATTCTCTTGCACTGGGGGTCATAAAAAAAAAAAAGAAAGCTGAAGGAGATTTCAGTCTAGGTATAGAAACTTTCTCCTCCAAGTGGTTTTTCCTCTCATTATTCAACAAAAAGGAAAGAAAGAAAGCAAGGTCATATTAACATTTAGAGCTTTAATAATGAGAATATGCTCGTTCTCATTATATTTCCTGATAAACTGAATAAATGAATAAAACAAGACTGTATTTCCTAATCAGCTGTACTCAGCCGGAATAAAGTAGTTGAGACAAAAGTGGTTCCGTTTTTATTTCTGTCCAGGTCAGTAAAGGAAACAGGAAAATGACAGAATATGTAACTCGGTTAAACCATGAGCGTGGTCTGCAAATTATTAAAGTTACCCCCCCAGGATCCATATGTCATATCCTACATGTAGGAATCTACTGTTTATGCTTCCTTTAAAAAAACACTCAAACTAATTATTTTTAAGTGCATTTGAATGGTGGCAGAAACTCCAGGATGGGCAATGTGGCCTAGCATATTTACACAGAATGTTTTTTGTTTTTTAATTATAGCATACAATCTGTTCTGAGATGATTTCCATCTAGACACAGGTGTCAGATTAGATGACAAGTAGTGGCTGGTACTGATCTTCCCACCTGCCAGAAACTGATGAGCTTAACAATCACACTTACAGTTAAACTGTTTATTTATGGACATCTGTTATTCCTTTTCTTCTCATAATCTCTCTAATCTGCCTCCATTTTTGTCTGAGAGAGTTGATGCTGAGAGAGAGAGAGAGATCAGCAGCAGTAATAGCAGACTGTGTTCCCTCACTGGAAAAATTGAGGCAGGGTGCAAGGAAGGTGGCCTTCAGAAGCATATGTCATTTGTTTTCCTGATGGTGCTTCCCACAGAGTAGGACCCTCGATACACAGGTTTCAGGCTAAGTCAATGGAAAAGAACTCTCTATTCCAGGGCAGGGAGGGGACGGGGATTTTCAGGGGAGAACCAGGAGGACAAGGGAGCATTTGGTAAATACATTAGGGATGGGAGAGTTTCGCATGGAAGGGGGGTCAGGAGGGTCCCAGAGAAAGATCCAATATGGGATGTCAGGGAGGCATACAACAGTATTCAGGGAACAGGAGCGACACTGGTGGGGCTCACATGTTGAGTGGTGACGTAGGATGACAGAGAGGCAAGTCACGATGGGACCAGTGGTCTCAAGGTCCCAAACAGTGAAATTGTGGAGCTTGGGTGTGGTGACAGATGACTTGGCCCTGTGGTACCCAGAGTCAGGGTGAGGAAGGGAGGTGGCGTGCTCTCTGGGACGGCTGTGCGCAGCCAGTTTCAGCAGACCCTATCCCAGAACCAGTCCTGAATCCTGGTAGTTGTCCTCCTGTCCTCCTGGTGGGAGCAATCTGGGAGCACTCCATCCCTGAACCCAGGAGAGGCTCCCCAACAGTGGCCTCCATCCCAGGGCACGGACACAAAGGATGTGAAGACACGCAGCTCAGCCTCTGTGGCACCACCAGCAGGCATACTCAGTCCACTACCAAGATACTTCACGCAGTGAAAACCTCTGCAGTCTGCGGCAAGAGTGAGAACTCAGTCCCACTCCTCCCGAACATACCTGGGAGCTACAGAAATGGCACTTCTCATTCTGTCTGCATCAGGCTACCAGGGAGCGCCAGGAAAACACAACCTCCAGATGCAAACATTTTTATCTTCTCTTCCACAAGCCCACCTTCCTCCTTTAAAATTCTTAGTCCAGAGCAAGGGTTTTCTTCTTTAAAGGGAAGAGAAAAAATCAGGACACTCTGAATGCCCGGTCCATAGGCAGGGGGAGCAAACATAGGGAGAGCAGAGCACATCCCGCGGGCCTGGGCCCTGTCTCCAGGAATAGTCTCATCTCCCAGGGACAACAGCACTTTCAGGCGATCTATAAGCAGCATTACTGCAGTACTTACCCCAGTCACCCTGACCAGAAAACAAAGGCCAGCCCGTGTCCACTCATCTCCAACAACTTACAAAATCGATTTAATGGAACCACATGAAATTGCCAGTAGTTCTACCCATTACCAAAAAATGGAAATTCCATACGGCTCAGGCTAATATGATCTAGGATAATAAGTCCTACTCTGTCCCTACATCGACAGTAAATAGTTATGAATGTGGCAACAGTAAAGACTGAACATCCTAATTCCCAGGCCTCAGCCACCAAGCCAGCAGCTTCCCAGGAAGGGACAGGGAAAAGATGCTCTTGTAGCACCCTTTCTGTTCACTTCCTACAGCAACATAAATTAAACTAGCCTCGACTTGACAGTACTGCTGCTTTGCCTCATACGCCACCAATACAAATGTTTATAGGGTTTCTCCCCTGCACCAATCTAACCCCACGCATACAGCAGGACAAGCACTGCTTTCTCTGAGCCACTCCTCTGCTCCAAAACCTACAGTGGCTCCGTATTACCATCCTGTAGGATGCCAAACCCAGACTCCTCAACTTGATATGTAAGGCCCTCCAGAATCCAGCGGCCCCCATCCATCCCAACCCTACTCCACCCTCACTCCTCCCACCCATCCCAGCCTCACCATCTTGTAAGACCTAAGACCCACAGCCTCCACCAAACCTTCCCTGACCTCACAAGCTCACAGTCAGCTCCCTCCTCTGGAGCTCTGTTCATTCATTCAAGCAACATTTAGCCTGAATGCTTGAGACCCAATACCAGCACTTGGCTGCAGAACACCGGGTCTCCCCTCCTGCTAACTGTTGCCAATCTCAGCTAATTGTTGCTTCATCTTCACAGGTGTAAATCTTCTCCCTCTCAATTTAAGCTCCCCAAAGGCAGAGACCGTGGATTATGCAAATTCCCCTTCTCAGCCCTATTACATAGAGCAGGCACTCCAGATTTGGGAAACTAATTCCCAGCGCTAACATCAAACACGTGTACCCAGCCTCAGTCCTCCAGCTCCCCTTGTAAATAATGGAGTGTAACTGCTTTCAGCTCTGGAAGACATCACACAACAGACCTCCTAAACAGATTAAATAAACAAGGTGAAACAAAACATGATCCCAGACGTCCATTTGCCACAAGGAAATTTGCCGCAGCCGCATTTATAAAGAGCGACTATATGGGTGGGGGAAGCAGTACATTTCTTCAGAGTCTGTGAAAGCTTCCTTTTAGAATAGTTCCAGGAACACTGAATACAGCGTCAGAAGACCTAACTGAAATCCTGGTTCCACCAGGCTCTTATTAGCTGTGTGACCTTGGGAAGGTAACATAATCTCTCTGAGCCTCAGTTTCCACATCCGCCAAACGGGATACCTCACTCATGCTGAGGATGCCCAGCACGCTGCTTAGCAGAGAGTGGGCACTCAAACTGGGCTTATTTTCTTCCCTCTCCAAAAGAAAAGAGGCTTGTAACCTTGGATTTCCCCAAACCCATGTACGTACATCTCAAGGGCAAAGAGAATGCAATGCTAAATGTGACTCAGCGGGGTGACTGTGTCATTCATGTAGCAATTGAAATAGAAAACCAGTAGGGACAGGGAAATAAACACTCCAGCAAATCTAAGCCTACAGCTCTTCTGGGGAGAGAAACAAGCTCCCTACTCACTGATCCTAGGACTCTTGGTGTGAGCCAATAAACTTGGTAAGTCACAGGCCTCTTACTGTCGTCGCCTCTAATGGGTTTGGCTCCTGGCAATCGTGTCTTCTATCTGCTGCCACAATTCAGATGAATTAACGTAACCTGATTCCACAAGGGTCAGAGTGACACTTCATTCTACTGAAAAGGCCTTCAAAATGACTGGAAGTCACATCAACCCAGTTTCCTTTCTAATCATTTAGTATTACTTTGTTTAGGCTGCTAATCAGCAAATTTAGGATCAAGAAAAAAAGCAATAAAAAATATATTGCTGAAATTAATCTTTTATTTGTCTTTTTTAATCAGAACAAAGAGAGTGCACCTCTTCCTAGTCATTTTTTAATCCTAACCCATATGTCTAATAACAACACAAAGAAAAACTATGTCTGAGGTCAGCACAAACTTTGGAATTGTTACCTTGGCTCCTAAAAAGCTGTAATAACACTCTAGAAAAAGAAATGGGAGAATCACACCCAAATGCTATAGGACGTAGGTAATACATCATCACTCTTTAAGCATTTACAAATTATGAGTACTAAAGGAAATGGAAACTGGGGTTTTAAAACATCTGGAAATATGCAATACAACGATAATAAAAAATGACTGGAAAATAAAAGTCAACGCATCTAATGGCATGCAAACCCCCTTCCTGGCAGGGAAGCTCCCGTTAAAATACTTCCCCTTTTATCAACTTTATTCCTCTTGGTGATTTCCCAGGTTGATCACTGTGGCCTCAGCAGGCGGTGCTGAGAGGCCATTCACGTCTCGTCTTCTGTGGGAGACGGAGGAGGGCTGGCTGGAATCATGTTTTTTTTCACTGAGTAATCATTCGTCCTGGGCGTTTTCCAGGGGCTGTTTGGGAACAGATTCAATTTGCTCATGTGCAGATATGAGGCAGGAGAAACATTTGCGAACTTAGATTTGATTATGCAAACATCCCAAGGAGGGTTTTCTAAACGAATAAAAACTTGGAATGCAGCCTCTCGCTAAGCTTCAAAAATGCTACTGTTTCATAATAAGTCAGAAGCCTGACCAACATCCGTATTGATCAAAGCTGGAGAAATTAATAAAGGTAAGGTAATAAAATAAAACTGCCATACTATTGGCTGTCATTGTTGCTGACACTCCTATGTCCAATTAACGTCATCTCTACCTAATCTTCTTTATTACCAACAGGACACTAACCAAGACCTCAGAAACAGAGGAAGTAAAAAGACTTTCTCCTGCTCTCATCTCAGAAGGGCCCTGTTCTGGGTTGTCTTTTATCTGCTGACCAGTCATGCCAAGTTCCCAGAGTGCCCCCAGCATATTGGCACAAGCTCCCTGTGTGGTCTCTGAGTGAGGACTATTCGCCAGTCCTTGTTAGAGCCCACCTAATGGATGTCTGATACTTTTTTCCTAAGCTACTCACTGATTTAAAGATGAAGTTTACGCGGCCAGCCCAGTGCATAGTGGTTAGGTCCACGCCCTCCACTTCGGCGGCCCAGGGTCCCTGGTTCATGGGCCATGGACCTACACACTGCTTATCAAGCCATGCTATGGCAGTGTCCCACATACAAAATAGAGGAAGACTGGCACAGGTGTTAGCTCAGGGACAATCTTCCTCAAGCAAAAAGAGGAAGACTGGCTACAGATGTTAGCTCAGGGCCAATCTTCCTCACAAAAAAATGAAAAAATAAAGATGAAGTTTACTGTCCCAGCTACTCTGGAGTTACGATGAGTTTTATGGACTGCCTCCATTGTTTACAAGAGTATTTTAAAGTGACCAAGCTTACACGTCTTTCCTTGCTTTTGATGCTCATCCTGATCCACTCAACCATTCCCGTCTCCCTCCCGTGATTTTCGCACTCACGCTGATCTAGTCCCGCCTATGCTACCCATCTCGTCATCACATCACGGTTCCCATTTCCTTCTCTGCTATAGTTGTATTTTGTCACATGGAGCAAGAACCCTCAGGCTCCCTGTGAGCCGGAAAGCATCTTCCTCTCTCCCCAGACGTCCCAGGACACAGCACAACAGAAAGGGCCCACGCCCAAGGTAGGAACTTTTCCCCACTGTCACTGATGTGCCTCATCTGGGCATCCTGCAAAAGTGGCTAAACTGGCGTCTCCCGTTTCTGATGTACTGTGTTCTCCAGACAGGGCTTGTCAAATGTTACTGTGCACACACACCATCCGGGGACCACAGTAAAGTGCAGGTCCTAATTCAGTCACACAAGGTCTCGGGGGGGGGGGGGCTGGAGATTCTGTATTTCTAACAAGGTCCCAGGTGATGCCAATGCCGCTGGCCCAGGGACCACACTTGGAGAAGCAAAGATACAGAGGGACGTTCCGGAGTATCCTTCTGGGCGTGCTGGTGTACTATAAGCAATTTCAAAGTGGCCCCTAAACCAATTCCTTAGGGTGGTCTTATAACAAACCGCATCTTGATTTTCATAATGTGAATAAGTAATCAAAACATGACATCACCAGTGCAAAAAGTCCAGTCATGATTTCCTCACCAAAGGATTTTCTCAAGTATGATAGATAGAAGTCGGGGAGGGAGTGATCTAGAATTTGACCACCCACAGTGGACCAGCAGCATCTTTTTATTAGAAATGGAGAATTTCACCCTCCACCCCAGACCCACCAAATCAGATTCTGTATTTTAGCAGGATCCCCGGGTGGTCTGATGCACATGAAAGGCTGTGAAGCACTGCTATAGAATACCTCTTGCTTCACCCAAGTGGTCAGTGAACCAGAACATCCAGACCACGGTGGGAGAGATCATCATGGGACACAGCCACTTGGTTAACCCTGCAAGTATGACCCAGCTCACTCCAAACTGGGATCCAGGGTCAGCTCTGGCCCAGTGCTGGGATTATGTCTCTGGGATCTCTTTGCACCAGTTGGCAAATGGGCAGGAACCGGTGGGGGCCATGGGAAGGCAGCAGTGTTTTGTGCAAGACACTGGTGGACACCTGGGAGAAGATAACAAGCATAGGAGGTAATGACAAAAGAGTGGAAGGATGGCATCTGCGCCAGCCCATCTGGTCCTTGGAGCACAGGATTAAGGATGGATGCTGAAGGAGCTGGGTTTCAAAACCCTGTCCTGTGTGAGCAGGTGGGGCCGCTGGGACTCCAAAGTGGGCATTAATATCAACGGCCTCATTTGCTACCAGGCTGGTGAGGCCTCGGACGTCCCAGCAACCACAATAAGAGTTTCTCTCCCACTGCTCTTCCTCCGGATGAATCCTCCTCCCGCTTTCTGACTAGTTTGTCACGCGAAGACTTTATGCTCCTCTTTTTGCCGGCGGCTCTGTGTGCCACTGTTTGGGGAGCCTCTCCAGATGCCATTCTGTCCCTCCCGTTGTCTTCCTTTGCAACATCTGATGCCGGTTTGTTTTGACCAAAGCTTCTCCTGGGGATAGCTTATCTTTCAGTCTCATCCCTGGGTGTCATGTTTCCTCCCAACGCTCCCCGACTCACCGGCGACCTCATCCCTGGGGTGTCACCACGGACTCAGTAAAATTCCAAGAGGGCACAGCTCCCAGGCAGGCTTTTGTTTCCTACGACCTGGATTTCTAATCCCAGTTGTCTGTTGTAGCTGGAAGATCACAATAACCTTGATCTGGGCTGCGTTTTGCTTTTCTGGGTGCTGCTTAGGGAGGCGCTGTGGGTGTGTTCATTTGAAAGGGGAACACAAAGTACACTCCACCTTGGGAGCAGTCTCCAGCTGACTCGATGCCTGCAAGGCTTCACATTTTCCTCTTTCTTTCTGGTTATGGCACCCCGAGGCCTTCACCGGCCCATCAGTCTCCATCGGCCTGTGTCATCACAACATTTAAACACTGGGCTAGCCAGAGCCTCACCACCTTCCATCCCTATGGGTGAAGCTGCAAAAATCATTCTGAAAGCAAACTCTTCCATCTTTTTTTTCTAGAGGGACTGAGCACATCTATTTTATTTCTAATTCTTCCTGCTTTGGTTTGAACGGATCTTAGATCAATGTAAAGACACTTGGAATATTTGAACCATCTGTCAGAGCCTGGCCCTGATGACTCTCACCCCTCATTTATCAGATGCTCATCTGAGGGGCAGGCGGACACCTCCACCATCCGTTATTACACAGGACAGAGGAGGCAGGGAGCCTGTGGATTCTTTAGAAAGCAGTTTTCAAACAATTTTGACTTCTTGATAAGACAACCTCCATGAACAACATATAATTAAATAGCAAGCAAGTAAAACAATTCAAGAGGAAATGTTTCCAAAAAATGTATAGCTTTCATTCACATTCAGGAGAGATGACACATTTGAAAACACAGGGCTATTTATGTACAATAATAATACGGGAATATTATGAATACCTTATGCCAATAAATAAGACAACTTAAATGAAAGGGATGAATTCCATGAAAGAAACATATTACCAAAGTTCACTCAAGAAAAAATAAATAATCTAAATAGCTCCACTGTGCCATTTATCTGAGGTTTAGGTACACCAAACTCGGGAAGAACTTTCCATAAATATTCAAGACATGATCATTTTACATGATTGATTAGATTTACTGGTAAAAATCCTCACAAACTGCTTATGCTGAAAGATGCATCCTTTGTAAACAAAAGTAATGCCATGGATCCAATGGAAGAAGGATGCAAAGAAGGATCCTATGGAGGAGTCGTGTGTTGGATGCAAAAGCTGTGTGGGTGAAAATCGTTGCACGTTAGAAATGAGAGGGCCAGTAGCCTAGCACACTCAATTTTTAGATAGAGCTGTAGGCCATAGAAGGTAAGCAATTAGCTCAAGGCCACACAGCTAGTTAGTAAGAACTGAAACAATCCCTGCACAGATCCTGAATCTTTTTGAACAATGGCTAGGACAGGTTTAGGGGTGTCACTTGTAACCATGGAATAAAGCAAAACTCATGGGATCATCCACAGGAAACAGAGCAAGACTCAGACTCATCAATGGGCATCAATACCTAAGCAAAGCAGCCTAGTTTAGCTCTGCCCTAATTGTTAAGCCAGCCAGCATCCCAACTGGGCAAAATAAATTCACAGTCTTCCTGCAGCTGGCAATAAACAAGTGAGCTTTTCCCTGACATGGCCCTAGACAGGATGATCTAAAAAACTCCCTGAAGTGTATTAAGATTCCAAACAAAGAAGAGAGATGTTGGGGTAAAGCAGATTAAGGTGCAAACTTTTCTTCCTTCAGGGAATTCAAACTGGGTTTGGTTTTCCTCTAATTCAAAAGTAGGGAAGTCATGGTGCCAAGACCCTGACTGCAACTGAGATCCAACAGGCACCACAGAGCTCCAGCCGTGGCCCCAGTACCCACCGTGAATGCCAGAGCCAAGAGGGGCCTCACCTACATCTCTGCTGGCAAAGTGCCTGGTGGTCCTCACTGCCATGGGAGCCTGCATGACTACCACGAGCATGGCTTCCCAGGATGGCCAAAAAGACTGTAACAAGATGACGGGCATAAGGTTGCCTGCAAATGGTAGCACTCAGTATGTCACATCGTGGTTAAATCAGATTGACAACAGTGGTACCAAGGCAAGCAGGCTCCTCCGCTGAGAAGCCAGCCTCGGTGGGCAGAAACTTACATGGTTCCGGAAACAGCCCAACTGCTGCATTTGGCCGTTTGAGAGCATCATACACAAATGTTTTAACAAAGGCTACTGCCTTGTTGAGGTAAACATTGGCAGCTTCTGGCTTCTCCAGCAGTTATGGTTAAGCTTCTTTGGGATCCCTCACGATGCTATCTCTTGGCATTTGCCAAAAATATATAACTTACAGAGATGGAGTCTACTAAATAAATGGGTCTTGCTTAGCAAGATTCCAAATACACAGACCTAATGCCAGGCATGTGGTAGGCTGACAATAAATAGGTGTTGTATGAAAGAACCCAATAAATCCATAGTAGTGTTAATGAAAATAGCCCATCCGTTGAGTTCATAATCATCAGAATGTGCTGGGTGATCAAAGTAACCATATACTCATGGTTTTTCATCTGTTTCTGCCCCCAAATCTATCTAAAGCTACTTAGTCATCAACGTTCTACAGGGCCAGCACAGTCGTGGATGCTGTAAGTGGCCGCCCAGATGCCCTTTACCAGGCAATGGCCCCCATCCACCAGCTCTTTTGAATGTCGGCTGTTAAAGGTCCACCACTGCTCAATTGTCCCAGGAATGACTCTCGCTGCCTAGAGCCACTCCACTCAGGAGGTTACACACCCAACCCCACCTTCACAGGACAGCCCATAATCAACGACTGACTGATGGGGACAAGGAAGGGTACAAAAGACTTGCCCCTTACCCCAAGGTGGGACCAGCTCTGTGGAGCAATGCATGCTACAGAGCACCTGTGGGCTCAGGCTGAGGCCCGTCTCCAGCTGAGACCACATCCTTGCTTAGCTATGTCCCTGGCTCATCTTGCTGCTCTAACTCCCTTCTCCTGAGAGCTCTCCTCAATAATCACATGCCCAAGAATCCCCACCTTGAGTTCTGCTTCCAGGACCTAGACCCACACCGTCGCCCAAAACTATGAAAGGCCTTTAAATTTTAAAATAGGAATGAGTGCTGTTTTGTGGCATTTTTTAAAAATTCCTAAGTAGAAGGCATTCCTTCTCTCATGTTGCATTAAAAACAACAGGCAGTTAATTACCCAGAGGTGCCTGGAGTGTCTTCAAACTATTTCTCTCACATCCTTCCTCCCTTTGTCCAGGTGCGCAATGGATCTAACATCACTTTTCCAAGAGGCCTTCTCTGAAGACTCTCAAACCACTCCATACCCATCACTCGGCAGTCCTGCTTCTTTCTTCAGAGCACTTACCACTCTTGGTGTTACAATATTTACTTGATGCTTTAACCTCTGTGTCCCCAGCCCTCTAGCTCTGCAATGTCTAATGTGATGGCCACTAGCTCTATGCGCTTATTTTCAATTTAAGTTAATTAAATTACTGTGCCTACCACAGTGGCATAGAGTAGACACTCGATGCATATATGTGAGTGAACGAAAGAATAGTTCACAGCGATCATCAGATTCCCCTAGATCTAATTTTGGAACTTTGACACTGAAAACTGATATTCTCAAGGGTAAGAAAAGAACGGTAAGAAAATGTAAGAAAAAGTTCCTTAAAAAGCTATGAAAGGATATGACTATTACTGGTTGAATTTTTAGCGGATGGTAGTTAATTGTAGGTTAAAAAAACACAATGCCAGCCTCCAGATGGAGACAGCTAGCTAGCCAGAAACTGCTGAGAATTTTTGACAGTTTCAAGGCAGCATGGAAAATAGAAAACTTCCCTTTTTTTCCCCTGAGATGGGCAGATATTTAAAACCCCACTCCCTCCTCCCAGTAGAATAAAAATCCGTTATGTATGTTTTTTCCTTTGTTAACATCCTTACTTAAGACTACTTAAAAGCCCACACATTGTGTTTATGGCCATGCAAACACGCTAGGGGCAAGACTGTCCAGAACACGCTAGAGATCCAGTCTGTCTCCTCACCCAACATTAACACTCCTCTTTATAAGGAAACAGCTTAACAAAGACCCCTACTTTGTACTCTTGATGAAGAAAGCACAACTAAACACAAAGAGAATCAGGCAACCACTGCTGTCTTTGCTTTGTAATATAGACAAAGCAACTGGAAAAAAATAAATAACTAACAAATGTTCCTGAGAACATGGAAACCACAGGGATCTTGCAACTGGTTCTGGGATTTTTCATTTATTCCCTATTTCTCCTTAATGTGAGTGTGGACTCCTGTTTTTCTTTCATACTACATCTTTGGAAAATACCATTTTCAAAACCCGTAAAGCATCTTCAGTTATGCCATTCTTGTAGAAAATGACCAATTCCTTGGAATTCTAAATGAATAGTAATAGCATTAAAAAGAACATAACAAAAGGTTCTAATAGCCAGCACACAGCATCCCCATAACCTCGTGCTCAGGAGCGTCCTCAAAGATGACTAGGGAGGCCTGCAATCCATGGGCATCAGGTGGCTCTAAGTTCCAAAAACAAAAAAGAGCTTCTATCTAGTGCACTTGGTTTCTTTCTGTTTCTTTTCTCTTTTCAAATTAATATGTCCAAAGATTTTGGTTTTCTTAACTCGAACACAAGGTGAGACCCTAACCAGGGATGTAGTATCCTTTTATTTTGTTTTATATTAACCAGTCTGACTTGCCAGGCCTGTCTTTGGCATCGCTGTAGAGCCGGCATCCTCTAACATCATCTTTTATTATCCACACTCAACATATAAACGTTCTCTTACTAACAACTGTCAGTCATCTAAGGGAAGACTATGAGGTTGAAGCTGGTCATGTCTAGGACCAGTCAGAGACATCTACAAGCAAGTTTTAAATTCATGGAAGATTATGTCTCAAAGAGAAAACACACAATGAACCCAAGCTGTTTGTTTTCACAGGATCTGTAACTCTGCGCATGGACTGTGGGGGTGGCATCCTCTGATTCCTACCTACCACATACCCAACTCCTTTGTACACATTTTCTCTCTCTATCGCCCTCCTTTCCTCCTGAAATTTATTTCACTTCTACAGTGTATCTATTTGTTTATTCTGAGCTACCTGGAAAAGAAATTAGAGCAAATGGAACCTCATGAAATAGCTTTACATGTTTTTACTTCAAAATATAATTAGAAAGTGGCGAGCAATAAGGCCAAAATTTTTAATTATGTATGTCATATTTATACTAAATATATAAATACATATGTATAAAAGCTTTCTATATAACAGCAATAACCAGTTAGGAAATATAATTTTAAAAGTAATAACATCATAATGTCAACATATATAGAATTCCTAAGAATAACTTTAGCAAGAAATGTATAGGATCGACATAAGGAAAACTACAAAAGTGAGAGAAGAAATAGAAGATCCATTTAAATGACTGTCCCTTCCAGAATGTGAAGACCTAATAAGCTAAACACATCAGTTCTTCACCATTGTAATTTGTAGGTTTGAGGCAATTTAAGCACTAATGCAATTTTTGAGAGAGGACAGGAGGGAGACAAGTAATGAAGACAATAAAATATATCACAGAGCCACAATTACAATGTCTTGGTACTTACACAAGAATAGCTGAATTTAAGGAAAAATAAAACTATAGCCCACAAATATATCCTACTTCACATAAGAATTTAATGCATAATAAAAGATCATTACGAACTAATGGGGAAGGTAAGAATAATTTTTATTCAGTATTGAAACAATTGGTTAATAACGTGGAAATAAAATGAATTTGGATTTTTATTTCACAAGGATATACTAAAATAAATTTCAGGTGAATTAAAAGCTATAGAAAAATATAGAGAAATTGTACTTTAATATTAATCAAACCACTGAAGAGGGACGGACTTTGGAAATTAGAAGCATTCAAGAAGATCATAGGTAAAAGATCCTGAGTTCTTACAGATCAGTACAGAATGGGGAAATGGAGGAAGGGCTGACTTAAGCGTTGGCACCCCAAGGGGACAGTGCTGATGCTCCGTGTCACGTAGGGATGTGCCTCAACCAATAAATGCCCAAAAGCTCAGTGGCTACCAGAATGAAAGTTTCCTGCTCATATGAATTCCAAGGTGGAGTCAGCCGCCTTCCTCCATCTCAGATCCTCCCTGTTTGACACAGTAGCTAGAGAGAGAAGCGATGGCAGCGCTCTGGCTCTTACCTGCCTTGTATAAGGAGTCACACATCCTACTTCTACCCACAGTCCAGGGGCCCCAGTCAACCCAAAAGGGTCTTGTGTCTTGGACTGGACTCTCCCAAAAGCAGAGTTTGGGGTAAGGATTTGAGTTTAGTTGGGAGGTGATCCTGGGAAGCACTGGAGGAGAGTGAAAAAATGAGACACAACAGCGGCATGAATAAGCAGGTTACTACTGTGGGCAACCTGGGCTCAGCTCTGCTGGGGACCTCTGGGAAGAATAGGTGGAACATGCCTGAGGATTGTCTCACCAGAGAGGCAAGGAAACTGTGATATTTATCCACCCATTCCCCTCCATTAAGAAGGTTGAGAGCTGCTCCTAGGGACATTAACTCCTCAGCACTTCTGGCTTTCTCCAAGAATGGGCCAACCATGCCTCTGCAGCCAAAGAGTGCCCTCAAACAGGGTTACAGTGGATTGTGGAGGAAACATCAGAACAGGGACTATCGACAGGGACCGACAGCATCTGCTACAGAAGCGGAGCATGTGGACATCTGGGGAGCACCAGCTGTCTCTGCCACAGATATAGAGACCCAAGTTCTAGAGGATTCTGGTTGCAGCCAATCTGAAACCAACACAGCATCTGAACTAAATTGAACAAGCAGTTTCATCCAACTCATTCCTGGAAGAGGTAGTCCTCAAACCAGGTTGTTGCTGGGAGATCTGCTCCACCAACCAGCCTGAGGCCAGAAGATGCTTCTTAAAGGGTGCCCTTCTAGCTCATGGGTATGGAGATGGCTGTTAGGAAAAACGCTCTGCTAGTTAGAGGGGGTTCCAAGATGACAACACACAGTCCCTGTCCTCAAGTAGCATGTGGTCTCTGGGGGTGACAGGTAACCACTTGCCTACAGACCATTTATTACAAATTCCAAAAAGTCACAGTGGGGGAAGCTACACATCTCCATGGACGACCTTGGAGGCTCTGCCATGAAGATGATGCCTGAATCAAGGCCAAGAGACAAGTAGAAGTTTGTCATGAGTGGAAATAAGCAGAGTGAAAGCCACTTCTGGCAGCTTGCTCATGTTGCTCCCATCAGTTGGTGTATTGGGTAAATAATTCATACAAAGAGGAAACACCAAATTACATTTTAAATTATTTAATGCCAAAAACATTAATTAACACAAGATTTCACTCTAGCAACCACAGGGATTTGTTTTTAGTTTGTGACATTTTTATTCGCTTGTCTATTTGGGTGGCCTCATGTTCTCTACCCTCCACTTCCCCAAAGGACAGAGTTTCCATATTCCTTGTTATATAATTACCTAGAGATCATTTAACCTGCACCACATGTGATCTCTCCTCGGAGAATTTTGAGTATCTCTGTGCAAAAAACAGAGTGGAAAGTTGATTGGTGATGTTCTTAAAAACTGAAGGCAGATAACTATCTCATTTTATGGTATGACAGCTTCTATCTCAGAACCATGCACAATTTTCTCAATTTTTTTTCACTTTCTTCAAACATGCAGAAGACAAAAGAGTATGTACTCAATTAGGCAAAATGTTGCCAGAACCCTCTCCAATGGGTCAGAAGCAGCAGGCACAATAGAAAGGCTAACAAAGCAACTCCTATCACCCAAATGAGCACTAATTAAATGTCCTGGAGAGGAAAAATAGACCCCACAAGATGCAGCAGTTCTTCGGAAATCAGTTCAGGAAAGTTTAAGTCAGTTAGGAAAGAAGGGATGATGAATATGGCTGAGCACAGCTCTAGCCTTGAGCTCTTCTGTTCTTTTCATGGACACGTGTGGTCCTCACCCTGGTCAGTGGCACCATCAACTGCTCAGTCATCCCTGACTCCTCTTCCCTTCCCTCACCTCTCACATCCAGTCAATCTCCAATTCCTATGGATTCCACCTCCTAAATGTCTTTCAATATGACACCTTCTCTCCATTCCCTTAACTGCTTACTGCCTTGGTGCCCACGGTCATCACATCTGACCTGAAGCATCTGCTTCTAGCCTTCCTCCCTACCCTTCACCTACCCACACACCTGTTCAAAGTGAAGTCTCTAAACCATTCAGTTGATCATCTCTCTCCACTTCAGTAAACACTCCAGTGGTTTTCCACCTGTTTCTCCAATTCTGGGGGATCCTTGGACATATTTGAGGGGCTTCATGAGTTCTCTAACATTATTTTTTGTTTAACTTTGCACTTTCATTTTCATGATTATCTTTTTTAAGATTATCAGTAGAAAAACAATGGAAACATATTCTGGATCATCTGAACAACCATGTTATGACCATGTGCTGACACATCATTTCACTATATGAATTCTTGCATTTATGATGTAGTAGGCAACAAGAAATGTTATTTTAACTGTCACGGGCTAATGAGACTTAATATAGAGAGAGGAAACTGATGAGAGAATTGAGCCATCACACAATCCACGTGGCATGGCACATAGCATACCAAATTCATCAGAACAAATTCACAGAACCAGAAACAGTGGTTTAGTTTTAGCAAAAATAACTTCATCCATCACATTAAATTCATGAAATTAATCTGAATTTACTCGATTTGTAGATGTGTTGATATTTTATTTATATAATTCGTTTTGGTTTTATGGTTACATGAAAGCTCTAAATAGAGAGTTTAGACCTATTTAATGTTGCTATATATTTGAATTGCATTATAATAAAAATAACTTCAGCTATCACTAGGATCTACAAGATTTCTTTTCCTTTATAGAAATTCACATAATACTCCATTTGAGAACCTCTGGCCTTAAAGAATGAGGCATAAGCTCTATAACAAGGCATATGTGGGAAAGACAGTGATGTTCTCTGGACTTTCTATCCACACCGCCCAACATTTCCCAGCCCCCTCACAATGAGTCCTGGCCAATGGGCTGTGGCATAAGCAGCAACTCATCAGTTCCAGACTGAAGCATGGAAGAGGCGGAGAGCATGATCTCCCATGATCTCCTCCTGCACTGGTGACTACATAGGCCACGTTTTCCAAATGGTGTGGCTGTAAGATGAGGAAAGCTCTGTCAACTTGGCCCTCCACTGACAAGTGAGGGACACAGAGTATGAGTGAAAAGTAACCTTTGTTGGGTTAAGCTACTAAGATGATGAAGTTAATTTGTTACTACAGCAGAATGGGCCCTATCCTGACTAATACATGTTCAAGAACCAAGCTCTGTCTCCCTGATCAACTTCCCATCACAATCCATCCTCCAAATGACTCTTAGTACAGTGACCTGAATAAAGGCACCCTACCTCTACACAAGCTGTTCCTTAATCCTAGAATGCCATTCCCCATATTGTTCTGCCCTCCTCCCCTACCCCACCACTGTGACTCATCCTCCAAAACCCAGTTCAGACATAATTATTGCCAGGAAGTTTTCCTCCATTTCTCAACCCTCTTACTACCATCTCCATTACCCATGAACTCTACAGAATGCTTATCTCACCATGTAATAATCACATGTTTACATGCCTGCCTCTACCCCGCCCCCAACAACACTGTGGTAGGGTCAGTGGCTTATTCATCTTTCCATCCTCAAGGCCAGCATGCAGGAGAAGTAGGCAGAATTTGGCCATTTGGGAAGGAAGAGCTTCCTCTAGGGGTCTGGTCCTAAGCCACAGGAAGGAAGCTGCATTCTGTCCATCACCTTCTTTAGGAAGCAGCAAGTCCCAGCTCTCTCTGCCCCAGCTCCAGGTCAGACCTGCTTAGGAGGTCCAAACCCTCCCCGTCATCTCAAACACAGTGTTCTTCAGCCCCCACAAAGGACTCAGACTTTACCTTGGGAGGAGTGGCCCAGGGCCTTATACTCACAGTGTGGTCCCCAAACGAGCAACACCTACAGAACTTCAGAGCTAGCGAGCAGAGCAGAATGTCAGGCTCCACCCAAGACCTCCTGAATCAGAAACTGCATTTTAACAAGATCCCCCAGATGACTCATATGCCCAATAATATTTGAGAAGCACTGGCCCAAGACACCCAAACAGAATTCTAGCCTAAAAGGTAACTTTAATAACAATATATTCTATTTGTAATAATATCAGCTGAGTGCTTTACATCACTTAATCCTCAGAACAATTCGTTCATGTTCATTTTACCAATGAGGAAACTGAGGCTCAGAGTGGTTGGGTACCTTTCCCAGGATCACACAGCTTTGAAGTGTCAGAGCCAGGATTTAAAGGCAGTTCTGATGGATCAAGAGCTCTAACCCCCATAACGACACACTACACAGCACCCTGCCATTTGCGAAGTTCTGTGAACACTTTGCCTTCAAGACCAGCCCAAGCCGCTCAGGAGACTCCCCTGTCCCTTCATACAGCTGCTGAACTAGTGCTCCTCTCTGTTCCATCACTTACTACGCACACCACAGTGCCTCCACATACACCACTGTCCCCAAGAGACAGCCAGTTCTCCCTGGGTAAGGATTTTATAGGCTTGCTCAATAACTGTTTGATGAGTCAATGAAAATATGTGCCCTTTGATCATCAAACAACCCTCTGAAGTCGGCTGGGCAATTATTAAGAAAAGAAAGATGAAGACACTGAGGTTCCCAGAGAAGTTCAGTGACTTGCCCCAGGTCACCGGGAAGCCCCGGACCTCTGGGGTTGGAACTCAACTCCCCAGTTCCCAGTACAGATGTCTTCTTCCCACTCTTCCACTCTCCCTGTATTTCCCTCTTCTGACATCATTACCAGGCATTTAACAAAAACATCCTTTTCAAACAACTCTCCCACATATGCATCTTCAAAAGGGGTTCTGCTTTACCAAGAGATGGGCCAAATTTAGACACTAACAGGAGGTCACCAAAGGAAAAAGTGCGGAAACTCTGGATAATAGATACAACAGGCCCCTGGGACTCAAGGAAAGGAAACCTCCACAGGCAAGAGCCTCTGCCTAAAGCAGCCCATCTGAGCCCCTACACAATGACGCCACAAGGCAGAGGCCCCTTGGAACAGCAGGCTGGTGGAGACCTGCCCACCCTCCCTGACCACCACCGCCTGCAGTCTGGGGTACTGTGGCTCCACTGGCCAAAACAGCCTTTCCCTTCCCTTTATTGGCTGTAGAAAGAAGCCAAGACATTTAACCAGCTCGTCCAGAGAAAAGTAAAACATCTGCCTAAAATATTCAAATATTTAGGAAAACATAGGAGGCAAATTTCCCTTGAACTGGGAAAAAGAGGTATGAGAGGAGCCAAGAAATAAGATCCTGGGATAACTAAGGAACTCTCCATTTTGTTTTGCTTCTCTGAGCACCAGGCACAAGCACCACGCCACCCCATCTGTTGGGCATTGCCAAAGGCACCCAGATGAGGAGACTAATGGGCACTGAATCCCATGCCTGGGCACAGGACTCCATCCTCCCAGAAGGAGGCATCTTGTGCAAATTCATACAAAGGCACCCTACAGGCTAGCACAGGCTACCCATTACTATGATACAGTCTTACTCAGATATCACGGGAGGAAAAATACATTGAGAGTGAGAGGGTCCATGTTTTTGGTTGGGTTCCCAAGAATCAGATCCCGAATAAGAATTCCTATGAAAGTGTTTTATTAGGAAGTATTCCTAGGAAAAGCTGGTAGGGGGGCAAAGAAGAGAGACAAGAAAGAGAAGCAAGCCCAGAAAGACTCACAGAGGTCAACCTGACACAACTCCACAGTGGATCTCTAAGTGTCTCAATCAAGGGCAAGGGGACTGGACTATTTATCCTCCAGCACCTACAGTGATTGGTTAGGGGCTGCCGCTGGGGGAGATGTCAATTCCCAGGCACTCCTTGCTCTTGGTTCCTATAGACCAAGCAGATTCCAGAAGCCCTTGTGTCATCCTCCAACAAAGAGAAGGGGCTGGCAGTTGGGAATGAAAGAGCTCAGGGCACCAATGTGCACAAAAATGGCAAAGGACTCGGAGAGGATAGAGCGTAGACCTGAAGCACCTGGGACGGTCCAAAGACCAGTATTTCTTTCTCCTAGTCTTGCCCAAAGCCTGGCCATGATAACAGGAAGACTCCAACTCCAGTATTCTGAGCCTCACGGGGTTCTCATGCAGGGCTTCTTTCCCTCCTCACTTCGTTTAGCTCATCATCAAGCAACATGGCTCAGAGACCTCTCAGACCTAAATGGAATGAGTTACAAAGCATCTTTCAGAAATTGTTTTCTGCCTCTGTTCCTTCTCCAGTGAAGCACCTTATGGCACCACCCAAAGCAATCCAAATACTAAACTGAAATTCTTTTCTGAAGTTGGACTGCCCAGAAAACCCAATATCCCTTTCCTTTTCCTCCTCCTGGGGCCCCCACTTCTTGCTACCTTGCCCCTTAAGGATGAGCACAATGCCTGGCTACTGCTCTAGATGCCTCCCTCATGGTGATTGTTGGCTCAACACTAGCCCAACAGATCTCTTTTATAAGCATGGACATGGACTAACTTCACAGCTCCTAACACAACCACCAAAGCACAGGACCACCTCATGCCAAGATGCTTCATGAAAAGCAACCCCAAAGGTAGGGCCCAGCTTCAATTTGATAGCTGTCATCTTGGACAATACACCAAGGAAAGGAAGGGATGTAGGAATCAACAGGGAGAGGGTGAGTTGGAGTGATGACTAACTGTTGGGGATGAATAACAACTGAGTTCCCTCCACAACTTCTCCTCACCCCCGACTCCCAGCAGGCGGATACTCTGAAAAGGTGTCCCCAGACGCCTCTGCCCAGCACTGGTGCAGTCTTCTCTCTACCTCACAACACCTCGCCCCCAGAGCCAGACGTGCAAGGCAGTGTAAATGCGGTCCTATATTTGAAATTAATTGATGGGATATTTCACAAACTCATGGTTTGTTTCCGTTAATTCTCAAATCCTTTGCCTCTAGCCTTTTTCCTAAGGGTCTTTAGTGCTTCTGTGTGTTTCTTTATCTAGTTCTAAGGAGAGTTTCCCTTCCTTTAGCTAGGTCAGAGAGTCTGGAGGCCTGGGTTCAAATCCCAACTCCACCGTTATCAAGCCACGCGACCTTGAGCAAGTCAAGACTTCTGGGCACCTCCGTTTTCTCATCTGAGAAATGGGGATAATTCCACCTTCCTGACAGGTTTTGAAGAGGAGGAGGTCAACTCTGGTAAAGCACCTGGCACGTTGAGATGCTCAATAAATGTCAGCTCCCTCCCTGGCGCCTTCCCTCTTCTGCACCTTGCAAAATGCCCACGCGTTTCCCAGGAAGGTCCCTCTGGCTGGAGAGGGAGAGGAAACCAGCTCCGGATAGCGTTATCTCCAGTAAGCGAGTTTCAGCGGTGTGGACACACACACACACACACACACACACACACACACACGGCACGCTTCGGGGACCCCCGCGGGACTGGCACTGCTGCTCCCTCCTGCAAGGAGCGGGGTCTCCAGGCAAGGCGACAGAAGAGCTCCCACGCCAGCCAGGCGGCGTCGCCGACCGGTCCGCGGGAGCGCACGGCACTTACCCGGGGCAGGCCGAGCAGGGCAGCCGGGGCCGGGCCGGGCCGGGGGCGGTGGCGGGCGCGGGGTGGGCGCGGCGGCAGGCATGGCGCGGCGGCGGGCTCGGGGCGAGCGAGGCGCGGCGGTGCAGAGCGGGGCCGCGACTCGACGGCCGAGAGGCACGGACAGGCGGGGCGCAACGCGAGCGGCGACGAGCCCGCGCCCGCCTTCTCTCCTCTTTCCCCGCCGCTGCCCTCCCCGCGCCGCGCCGCGCCCGGCGACAGCCACCGGGAACGTCTCCGGGGGCGCTGGGCTTAGCAACCGCGCGCCCGCCGCACCTCCCTCCCCGCGCCCGCCCCGCCCCGCCCCGCCGTGCGCGCCGCGCGGGACCCTGGAGGCCGGGCGGGGCAGGGCTTCGAACTTGCGCCCGCACCCTCTACTTAGCCAGTGAGCGCCCGAAGGTGGCCTCTGGGGACCCCTCAGCAGCCCCGCCTCTCTCCGCCCCGCTAGCTCCAGCCTTTCTGCGCTCCCTCCCCGCCCCGCGCCCCTGTGGAGCCGGGCTGCTCGGCTTTGAAAGTGAGCCTCACCCCCGTTCTCTGTTGGTGGCCGACCAAAGGCGTCCCAGGAACCCCCAGCAGCTGCCCGTGCCGGCAGTTCAGGACATCCCGCACCACTCCCATCCTCTTGCCCGCTTCCCACTACTCTCATACAAGGACTTTAGGGCCCACAGCCGCCCTACATCCTTGTTGCCCCCCAGATTCAAAGACCTGCTCACACCCTGGTCCACACTTGTGGCCTCAGAGATACAGGCTGCAAGACATCCCTCCAGCCTCGTGTCTTCCTGGTACTCTGTAAAAGCTGACCAATGCCCCTTGCATTGTTATACCCCTTCGGAGCACAACACACAGATCACCCAGGTCTGCAGTCACAGTCCCCAGCCCTGGGGGCCCATATCCTCAAGTACTTGTTCCCAGGACCCTCCTGGGAGAATGAGGAATGCTAGGAAAAACCATGCCCACCTCTCCACATGGCCACTGATAGGATTACAGCAGTGGTCTTGATTT
Source organism: Equus quagga (assembly GCF_021613505.1). NCBI lineage: Eukaryota > Metazoa > Chordata > Mammalia > Perissodactyla > Equidae > Equus > Equus quagga. The sequence goes on along the minus strand of NC_060267.1, from coordinate 147,275,332 downwards.
TGCCTTGATCCATCAGGTCATGTAGTATCCAGGGTTGGTGTTCTGTGAAATTGTTCATGTTCGACAGAACACCAGGGCTGAGCTGATAGTACCAAGCCAGCTCCCAGATGTCAGGGCCTGTCTTTCTCTTTCTCACACATAACAAGTCTAGAAGAAGGCAGTTCCCTGTTGCTTGGGCTTCTCAGGGATGACCTTAGGACCCAGTCTCTTTCCAGGCTTCCACTTGGCCACCTTCAACATATTGCCTTCTCTTCTCGGACTTGTTGTCTCAGGGTCACAAAATGGCTGCTGCAGCCTCATGAAACCACTGTGTGAAAAAGAGCTTCTGCTTCTAGCTGGTTTGATGACCAGACCATCCAAAGTGATCATCAGGGACCATTTTCAGCAATCCAGTTCACCCACAGTGAACAAAATGAAAAATGACCTGCCTCCAAGTCGCTCACCTTCTAGAGGGGTGGGGAGACAGATAATGAAATAATCAAGTATGGTGATGAATGGTAAGGAGGAAAATGAGGCCAGGAAAGGGGAATGAGGAATGTTGTCATTTTAAGTTGGAGAGTCAGGAAAGACCTCATTGACAAGGTGACATTTGAGCAAAAGCCTGAAGGAAGAGATTATTTGGAAATTTCTCTTGGAGGTAAGTGCCCCTCAGCTACTTAAATACTTTCTTTTTAAAAGCCTTAACAACCACTCTTCTGGCCCTATCATTTATATTTTAAGAGTAAATAAAACTTAAGTAAATTGAGTTCTAGTAAAAGGTTTAACCTTTGCTGAGGAGAAATCATATGACTTATATTTTCTTTCTTGCAAAAGCAGCAGTCCAGTGGTGTTTAATTACTGGCTGGATAATCATCATTTATATGTTAATTAGATGTACACATTAAACAAGTATAATGAACACCTTAACTCAAGTTATCAGATTCCCCCACAACAGTGAGGGATAAACCTACACATCCTGTTGAACACTGTGGAAGAAATTGCTAGTTGCCTACTCCATACCTCTTCTCTCTTTCTGACCTGGTAACAGATACCAATTTTTAGCTGAGCACACTGCAACTTGGAATAAAGAATATGTTTCCTAGCCTCCCTTGCAGCCAGGAATGGCCATATGAAAAGTTTCTGGCTAATGAAATAGAATTGGTGTTGTGTGGGAGTGTCAGACCGGCTCTTTAAAAATGCTGATGTGGTTAATAGGTACATTCCTTTGTGCCTCTCAACCCCCTCCTTTCTTCTTGGATTTCAGGTTTGTGGTAGGTTGGATTATTGCTTTCAACTCTTCGCTCCATCCCTTAATAGAATTAGACAATCCACTCTTTATGGAGTGTACTTCCCTGACCTTGATTTTAGACTTGGCCATTTTACTTTGGCCAATGGGATGGATGTTATTGGAGATAATGTGAACAGAGACTTGGAATGTAGTCCTGTGGTTTGCTTTGCCCTTCTGCCAACAGCCCAGGTAGCTGCTGGTCCAAGGAAAATGTGGAGAAACATGCAGCAGACCTAAACTTCAAACGACAGCTAGAATTCAGCCACCTGCAGCCTGAAGCAGAGCTACCCCAGCAGACCTGCAGACATATGAGTGAGATAAATAAATGCCCATTTGTGTAAGCTACTGAGTTTGGGCTTGGTTTGTTTCTCAGCATTATTGTAGCAAAAGCTAGCTAACATGGAGATTGATGATGGCTGGAGCTCCAACAGCCATCTTGGGTGAAGCCAAGCCCTCAGGATTGCAGAGCAGAAAAACAGAAGAAGCCTGAGTCCCTTATGACAACGTGGAGCTACCACACCACACTTTCCTTTAAGAGGGAGTAAATCCTCATATGTTTAACCTACTATAATCAGAGCCTCTTGTTAGCTTCTAAATGATGATTTGTATCAATTCACTCAAAAAAGAAAACACTTTGTTTTCATATTAAGAAAAACATTAAATACAGACATTTGCAATAATTTAAACGTAAATTAGAAGAAAGGGAACCTCATGCTTATAGTGAGCCACTTAACTAGCAACTCTTTTAGCATAGCTGAAGAAAAGGGAGTAATAGCCCTGGTGGTCTAGGCTAGGTGTCAGAGCCATTTGGGTTGCAAGTGAGCAAAATTCACTCAGGCAGCTCAGGTTAATTGACGAGGAGCACAAGATCTTTTAAGGCCATCTGAAGAAATATCACAGACATCCAAAAGGAGATTGGCCACCACATCATGACCTTACTCTCAAAGGTCCTCCACAATTGCTACATCTCAGAATCCAGTTTCTCCAAAGACAGAATATACGTGGCCCAGTTATTTATTCTGACCAGGCTGCTTAAACTGCTGGCCAATCACTGGATTGGCTTCTTTGGGGGAGGTGTCCAGCCCTGGTCCCAACAGTCATGACTCCATGGGAAAGAGGCTAGAAGAAGTAGGATGGAAGTGGAAGCTAGAGGATGGGATGATTGCCTCTCTGAGGCTGTTCAGAGGATGTTTTAAGCCAGGAGGGGGAAATACATGTGGCAGGGAAATTGACTGACATATTCAGGACACCAGGTAGGCTTTGTTGAGGACGGAGGTAGAAACATTTCCAGGAGATCAAGCCTGGGTGGGACACCATTGTGTTTTCAGGAGAAGCTTGCAGGGAGACCTAGATAAACGGGTGATGGAGCTTCCAAGAGAACTTTCCCTACTTCACAGCATTACCCCAGATGACTCCAGGTTGAGATCTGGAGAAAGGAGAAAAGTTCAGTCTTACATAGATCACTATTCCAACAAATCTGCAGTGTTTTCCTCAGTGACACTTTACATTTCTTCCCGTCACATTGATAGAACATTTCTAGGTGCCTCCTCGCCCCCAGCTGTCACCATCTCCCTTCTTAACCTCCCCAGGTAAACTTCTCGAGAGATCCCTTCGCATTTCCCATCTACGCTCCCTCTCTTCTGCTGAGCTGCTCAGATCTGCTGCAGTCTGACTTGCTTTTTCTCTTGCCGCGTTGCTGCTTTCACTGCACTCCTAACGACCTCTGACCTGCCAGACTCAGTGAGCACAATTCAGTCCTTGTTTTATTTCGTTTCACTGGAAACTCTCCCCTCTCCTGACTTCTAAAGCACTGGTTGCTTTCGGTTCTACCGCACCTTAAAGCAAACATTTTTACTGCGTTGTGGGTCTCTCTTCCTCCAATGATTCCTTAAATTGCTATTTCTCGGAGCTTTATTCTTATCTTTGGTAGATTCTCCCTGCGTTATCTTATCCAATCCTTCGTTTTGACTTGAGAACAATTTCATCTCATCTCTCTCAAGATCCAACTCAGTTGCCTACCAGACAACTCCTCACAGATCACTCAGGCACCTCTTATGACATATCCAAAACAAAACTCATCATCTTTCCCCCAAAATCTGTCTCTCCTACTGGATTCTTGGTCTTATTTGATTCAGTTGTCCAAGCCATAAACTCAGGGATTAATGTGAATCCTGCGTCCAGTCACCAAATCCTCTGCTCTCTCCTCTTCCTCCTCTCTGCCTCCCTGCCATTGCCTTATTCAAACTCTCGTTACATCCCACATCCCAGCTAGAACATCCCAAGCATCTCCTCCATTACGCTGCTGCATCCTTTTCATCCTTACTCCCAGATCATCAGCCTTACTAGAGTCAAAGAAATATTTCTCAATATTGATCGAGTGGTTATGTCATTTCTCCATTTAAAATCTGCCAATGGCTCTATGTCTCCTGAGAGTTAAAATCTAAACCCCTTAGAATGCCCTTCAAGACCCTTCAACCTCTAGTCCTGTCTACCTGTCCATCCTCATCTCCTGTCATTCCCCCATGGATACTGTGGGCTCCAGCTAGTGCAAATTCCTTGCTTTGTCTTGGCCACCATCTCTTTCCCTGCACTGCTTTCACCTTTCATCTGCCCCTGTGCAGCCCTCACTCAAGCATCACCTCCTCACGGTAAGCAACTGGCAAGCCTTGATTCAAGCCCTAACTACTCTGCCCTCCCTACCAGCAGAAAGATAGGAAAGTAGGGTGTTGGAAATGATTGCATTATGGCTGATCTGATCCCTCCCCAATGCTGACAACTGACCCAGTCAGTGGCAACTTTCATTCAGCTGGTGACTCTTATCTACCTTAAAGTCACCCCAAATGCCTCAGTCTGGTTGGAAAGACTCATGATGTTTCATCCAAGTCCACACTAGTGGAAGGTTTCAAAAAGGAAAAAGAAGTCAAAACTGCTGCCTAAGATAGACTACGGGATTACCCATGGATGTCACTGACGCATATAATCTTTCTTCTCACTCTAGTCAGAGAACTGTGTGTCAGCTGTGTGTAGACATGATTTAAGGAATATATCTAAAATGCATTGCTACCTTTCCTGGATACAAGCTCCTGCTTTTAAGCGAATCAGTTTGTTTCCAATGTCTGCTAAAGTTGCCATCTGGGCCCTCCTGATGCCCGAGAATATGGCACTCAGTGCCATAAAAGCAAGCTGCACATAATTGTTTCTGTATTATAGCAATAAAAACAAACTCATTTGCAAAACTACTAATCAATTTTCAAATGTGGAATAGTAATAAAAGGAAAGTCCAAAACAGTCTCAAGTCCTTACAGTATAATAGTAGATTCAGGGCAAGATTTAAAGTATCATGAGATACTATGTTACTTTTAAAACTTGATCAGCATTTCTCAGAACACTGCCTATAATTAGATATAATAGCTACAAAACTGAGCTGGGCTTAAGTCTGAAAAAGCTAGACTACAGAACAAAAATATGTGTAATCTCTATTGAATTGCCAAATTTGCCCTCAAAAACGAAGAGATAATAAGTAAATAATATCCAGTCCTAAGATTCCAGAATAAGACATGTAAGCACACAAAGTTAAAGACGTACATGTGCATAAGCACATTTGTAAAATGTATATGTATTTTCATGCCTATGTATGGGACATACTGAAACTGAAAATGATACAAAGAGATTTCTAAATTAAGGGCTCAAATTCTCTTATTTAAAAACTTAAAATAAATTTATCAGTGATTCAGTTGGCCTTTAGAGAAATTCTTCGTGTTTATCTCAATGTCAAGCAAAGATATAAGGTCACCTTAGATATGGGTGCTGTCCCCAAAGATAAACAGAGAGAAAGTGGACAGATCTCTCCCGTTTCTTACAGTTAGCTGAAGCAGTGCTGCTCTAGAGCAGGAGTCTGCAAACTACATGGACCTCACAGCCAAATCTGGCCCACTGCCATCTTGTGTAAATAAAGTTTTATTGGAAAACAGCCACACCTATTCATTTACATGTTGTCTACACTGCTTTTGAATAGTTGTAATGGAGATGGTATATTCCAAAAATGTTTATTACCTAGTCCTTCAGAGAAAAAGTTTGTAGAGCCCTGCTGTAGTGTCAGCACATCTCTGTGTTCCGTCTTTGGATGAAATGGAGAAGAGTAAGCCACCAAAATCTACTTATTTATATGTTTAATAATGATGAGAATTTTTGTGGGAAAAAATAAAGCTCCTCATTCTCAGGTTCAAGAATGTCGTTCTAGTGTAATCTAACACTTTCAGTGTCCAACTCACTCAGTAGATTTACCCCCACCCCCTCCAAAATTCTCCAAATCTCTACCAAGCAGAGAAGTCCAATACAAAAGGAGATATGAACATTTCTGAACTATCTATCAGGAGCTTCCACAAAGGGTCACCTCTTTAAAACCTCATAACGTTATGAGAGAGGGTCATTCTGGCTGTCTTTCTGAGGCTGTCTCCTGTTTTTAAACACTTTGAGAAAGCTGAGAATTGGAGAGTTAGGAAACTCACCCAAAGTCACACAACAGCCTCATAAGTTGTGGAGGCAAAATTGGAATCCAGGTCTGTCTGAGTCCAGTGCCCATGCTCCTTCCACCGTACCTTGCTACCTGATTGATTTATCCACTTGTTCAACCAATAAATAATTATCGAGCACTTCAGGGGTGTCTACTATGTTTAGTCACTATGCCAGGCACCAAGGACACAAAGATCATCAAAAACAATGAAGAGTGACTGACACCAGGGTGAGATACATTTAAATAAGATTGATGTGACCTGACCCTCCACCCCAGAAACCCCTCAATCCATGATACAACAAAGAAAACTGAGTAAGCACACCCTTATGAAAGACAGTTCCATAACTTTATTTCTCTAAAAGATGTAATACTGACTAATTAGACTGTAAGCCTGAAGTCCATGCATGGTACATAGATTGTTGATACGATGTCAGAGAAGTTGCCTGGCTCGTGAAATCTGAAGCAATTTCTCATACCAATTCAGTTTCTTTTCTCTAGATTACTTTTGAATTTCTATTAACCACAACACCGGACGTAATTCTAATGTCCTGTTGATATGGAACTCACCAGACTATTATGAGTCATACACAGTCACTATGTTGAAAAATTGGATACAATAGGAAAGAGCAATCTGTATTATGTGTGTGTACATGATAGAAGTGACTTCAGCTTAGATTTGGACAAAGCACTGCAAAATATCCAACTCTTGACATATGCATGGCATGTATATGAGGGAGAAGTGTTCAATGACTTTCATGCTCCGGGAGAAGAGATTGTTTGAGGAGCTGTGTTAAACTGGAAAACCAGTGTTGAGGTCAGGGCTGAGGGAGCATCAGCCACATGTCAAACGAAAAAGAATATTCCTATACAGTTAAGGGCCTGCTCCTGCAAGACAACCCATACACAGCTTTGACTGAGACTAGTCAGTGGTCAACAGCATGCCCTCTGGTCCTGGAAGCTGTAAACATCATGGTCATGATCAAACCACAGCCACTTAGTATTTGCCTGCTCAGCATGCTGTGAGAAGAAACGGGCAACAAGAACAACTCTGCTCTTCCCACCTTAAAGTATGATTGCAGTCAAGAAGTATGCTTACATTAAATTATGGAGATGAGACTGTAAAAATAGTTTTGTGATGTCACTGATAATATAAAAAAAGACCTCTTCTATAATTCCAAGTGGCAAATGTCAGTGACATATTCAGTATCTCAGAGAGGCTGAACTCATAACCTCAAGGTTAATATATCACAATTGTAAATATCAAAGATAAAGTATCAGATTTCATAAGGAGGTTCAGCTGTGGTACAAATGACTCCATCACTGAGTAGGATTTCTTCCCAACACTTCATTTTCTTTATCAATCAGAGAAAGAATATCATATTATTGTTTAAAAGCCACATTCAAATACTGCACCAAACCCTGAAGAAATTCTTTCCTGGGCCAGGTCATCCAAGTGCAGAACAGGAATGCAAGTCGTGTGCTCTTCCAAGCTCAAACATACACCCTCCTGGGCTCGGAGTGCCATGTAACCGTCGACCTCACAGACTTTGAGGGTAGTCTTCAGTAAGAAATTGCTCCATAATTTCTGGGTGATAGTGCAATTCCAATATCCAAACCAACTAAGAGAGCTATCAAACACCTGCTGGTATCCTGAGTGCCCACAATTGTGACTTAGGAGAAATGAGGAGTTAGAAAAGGAAACAGCTAGAGAGAGTGAGCCTGGCCTGCTGTTCAAGCTGGCAGATATGGATACCCTAGTGGAAAAAATATTCTCCTAGATGATCTGAAGCTATTGTTAGGAGTCTTAACTTTTTAATGTCATGCTTTGCAATATTTGAAACTTGTGATGATTTTTTGAACCTGAAGTTGGTAAATATGTGATCTAAAACCTTATGAGTGGTCTAAATGAAAAAACAGAGTAATTTTCCAAAGTTAATAGAATTTTTGTTAAAACAACAACTGCAGCATAGCGATTTTTGCAACATGAAAACAGGACAGTCATGGCTGGGTCTGGATAACCATTGTCTTTTGTATGTGGTCTTTGTCCTTTTCACTTGCATAGAAACTTCCTGGTTTGAAATTTCAAGAATTTTGCAAGTGTTCCATGAATCTCTAGACCATCCCACTTACACTGAGAGTGGGTGGAAAACATGAGACCCAGCGAAATGAAACAGCCTCTTCTGTGTCAGAGAGGAGAATAAAGATGAAAAAAAATGTCCTAACTTTGCTCTGGTTGACTTTTAATAATGTCGTTTCTTGCAGCATTCTAGCAACAAGAAAATCGGACAAAACCCCCTCAAATTATCCCTAAATTTCAGAGAAAGTATTTTTAAAGCTATTTTCAGGAAAGCGTTTTAAAAGCACAATTATCTAACAAAGCAAAACTGATAATTATGTAATTCCACAGCACTTGGCAGCATGATAACTTTTGTTTAAAGGAATCGGTGGGATTCTTTTTACTCCTTCATGTCTGCAGAGTTTTCTGTCTTAGATCGCTGGAGATCTCTAGTGCAGAACAACAAGGTTATCATCAATCAAATATCTTGCAGGAACAGACACTATTTATCCTAGTCTTCAGGTAAACAAAAGTTGAAGAGTGCAAATGGCAATTACTGGCAATGAAAACGGTCAAGATATGGCTTAAAGAATGTTTTCTCTGAAAAATGAAAGCAAATCACACACAATCAGTGACAGAAGACTTGCTTCCCAGAAAGATGGCACCTCCTACACCTTGAACTTTAAGAAGGTATCACCTTGGTTCTTAGACAGAACCTCAGTTATACAGCAACTATAATATATTAAGCTCTGTGTTGCTAGCTTTATATAAAAGGTCTTATTTACTCCTCGTGACAACCTGTGTGTGGAAATTGTATGCCCATTTCAAAAATGAATCAGATGAGCCTTTCCGCGCTGCCCGGCAAGGGGTCCATACGGCGTTGTTCTGGGTTCCCGTCGTAACTTAAAAGGGAAGCTTTCACAATGTCCGGAGCCCTTGACGTCCTGCAAATGAAGGAGGAGGATGTCCTCAAATTCCTTGCAGCAGGAACCCACTTAGGTGGCACCAACCTTGACTTCCAGATGGAACAGTACATCTACAAAAGGAAAAGTGATGGCATCTACATCATAAATTTGAAGAGAACCTGGGAGAAGCTGCTGCTGGCAGCTCGTGCCATTGTTGCCATTGAAAACCCAGCTGACGTCAGTGTCATATCCTCCAGGAATACTGGCCAGCAAGCTGTGCTGAAGTTTGCTGCTGCCACTGGAGCCACTCCTATTGCTGGCCGCTTCACTCCTGGAGCGTTCACTAACCAGATCCAGGCAGCCTTCCGGGAACCGAGACTTCTGGTGGTAACTGATCCCAGGGCTGACCACCAGCCTCTCACAGAGGCGTCCTATGTTAACCTGCCTACCATTGCTCTGTGTAACACAGACTCTCCCCTGCGCTATGTGGACATCGCCATCCCATGCAACAATAAGGGAGCTCACTCTGTGGGTCTGATGTGGTGGATGCTTGCCCGGGAAGTTCTGCGCATGCGGGGTACCATCTCCCGTGAACACCCATGGGAGGTCATGCCTGATCTCTACTTCTACAGAGATCCTGAAGAGATTGAAAAGGAAGAGCAGGCTGCTGCTGAAAAGGCTGTGACCAAGGAGGAATTTCAGGGTGAATGGACTGCTCCTGCTCCTGAGTTCACTGCTACTCAACCTGAGGTTGCAGACTGGTCTGAAGGCGTGCAGGTGCCCTCTGTGCCTATTCAGCAGTTCCCTACTGAAGACTGGAGTGTTCAGCCTGCCACTGAAGACTGGTCTGCAGCTCCCACTGCTCAGGCCACTGAGTGGGTAGGAACAACCACTGAGTGGTCTTAAGCTGTTCTTCCACAAACTCGGAAAATGGAAATAAGGTTGACGGAAAATAAACAAGTTTCTAAAAAAAAAAAAAAATGAATCAGATGAGAAAACTCTCTAAGACCACACAGTTAATAAGCAACAAAGGCAGGATCTGAACCCGAGTCTGTCTGACACCAAAGTCTATGTTCATTTACTAGCCCACACTGTTACAGGCTGGGAAGAGAGTGTAGTAGTTTTTGCTGTGCAATAAACAAACCCAACACTTAGTGACTTAAAATCACAACTACGTAACTTGTTTTATGATTTAATGATTTAGGCTGGGCTCAGATGGGCAGTTCCTCTTGTCTTGGATAGGCTCATCCGTACACCTGCAGTCAGCTGATAGGTTGGCTGGGGACTATCTGGTCTAGGGTGGCCTTGGCTGGCGTGGATTGTATCTGATCCACGTAGTCTCTAATCTTTCAACAGGTTAGCTCAGGCCTGTACAGATACAGATAGGCCTGGGCAATGTACAAGGGAACAAGCAGAAGGGTGTAAGACTTTTTGAGACCTAGGCTCAGAATTAGCATAACATCATTTCTGTCACATTCTACTGTCCACAACAAGTCACAAGCCCAGCTCAGATTCGAGAGAGAAGATATAGAGTTCAGCTCTTGAAGAGAGGAACTACAAAGTTACCCTGAACATCACCCCTGTGATTTTTCTTCCAATAAATCCGTGGCCTCTCTCTAACCAGGAGAAAGCATCAGAGAACCCAAACTGAGGGATATTTTGCAAGGTACCTGACCAGTGCTCTTCAAAAGTGTCGAGGTCTTGAAAGACGAGGAAAGACTGAGGAACTGTTACAGATTAGAGGAGCAAACCAAGGAGACAGGACAATTAAATGCAACATGGGTTTGTGAATTGGATCCTGAAACAGGAAAAGGAGATTGGCAGAAAGACTAGTGAAATCCAAATAAACCCAATAGTTTTATTAAAAAGCAAAGTGTCCTGGTTTTGATGATAAGCTACAAAGTTACTCTACTCATTCCTGGCCTTAAAGGGAATGTTTTTCGTATTATATCATTAAGTATGATATTTGTTGTAGTTTTAATTGATGGCATTTATTAGGTTAAAGAAATTCCTGTCTATTCCTAGTTTGCTAAGTTTTTCGTAATAAAGATATGTTGAATTTTAGTAAATTTTTTTTCTGTGTCTTCTGGAGCAATCATATGGCTTTTTTTAAAGATAATATGTTAATTAACCATAGTTTATCTTATATAGTTGATTTTCTAGAATTAAGGCAATCTTGTATTCTTAGAGTAATCCAATAGTATATTAATTATTTTCATACATTGCTGAATTTGGCTTGATAGTATTTTCTTTAGGATGTTTGCATTGCTGTTTATGAGCAAGATTGATCTATAATTTACCTTACTTCATCCTCTCCTTGTAGGAGTTGGATAGCAAAGTTATGCTAGCCTGCCTCTTAAAATGAGCAGAAGCGTTCCATCTTCTTATATTGTCTGTAGCAGTAGATGCAAGATTGGAGTTGGCTGTTCTTTTTCTGTTTCATAAAATTTGCCTGTAAAGTCAGCTGCGTCTAGTATTTTTTTTTTGTGGAAAGATTGCCAATGCTTGATTCAATTTATTATATAATGATAGGACCTTTTAGATTCTCTGTTTCTTCTAGAGTTGGTTTTCATAAGTTGTGTTTCTCTAAAAATTCACCCCTTAATCTAAATTTTAAAATTTGTATAAATTGATTCATAATATCCTCTCGATTTCTGCAGCACTGTCATTGTGTTATTCTTTTCATTTTGAATATTATTTATTTGAGCCTTCTCTCTTTTTGCATATTTTGTTCATTAAAAAGACTTTTGGCTTGATCAATATCTATTATATGCTTGTTTTACATTTCACAAATTTCTGTGCTAGTGTTTTTTCTCTGCTCGCTTCTGCTTTTCGGTTTTATCCTGTCTTTCCTTTCCTGTCTTATAAAGTTAAATGCTTAGTTCATTAATTTGGAGACTTTCTTCTTTCTAAGATAAGCATTTTAAGGCTATACATTGTCTTCTAAGTACTACTCACAAGTTTTGTTCCATTCTAAATATTTTCTAATTTCCGTTATGATTTTCTTTTTGATACAGGAGTTGTTTAAAAATGAGAATTTTTTAAAAAAATTTCTGAACATATGATTTTTCTAGTTACTTCTTTGTCATTAATTTCTAACTTAATTGTACATAGCCATAATACCAATCCTTTGAAAATTGCTGAGGAAGCCTTTATGGCCTCGCATGTGGACACTTTTATTACACATTCCATATTTCCATAAAAAGAAGGGGACTTCGACAACTCTTGGGCACAATAGTCTATATATGTCATTTAGATATTCTTGTTAATTATGTTTTCAAATTTTATATATCCTTAGTGTTTTTTTTACTAGTCAATCTACTAATTACTGAGAGTTGTATTTTTTAATGTCTCACCATGGTAGATATGACAGCCATTTCAAACTTTTTTTTAGCAGAATCCTTTTTTCAGCTGAAATCTTACATGAAACTTTAACGTGCAAGACCAACAACAGCAGAATTTTCTTGGTAAAGATTCATTTTATATATTCAAATTTGTAACACACTCACGTTAAAGTTACATGATGAGAACAATAAGACTGTTGTGATAACATAAAATTTTGAAATGAGAGTTTATGGAAGGTGAAGTATTATGTAAGTCCTGCATCCAGAGGGCAAGGTGTCCCAGTATACAGGAGGCAAGGTAACCCAAAAGTTGAAGGAGTGTCAAAAAGATATGAGGAAATGTTTCACTGCAGTTGCTATCAAAGCAATATAATGCGGTGAGAATAAAGCAATACAACTGCAGGCCAAACATCTTCTTGCCCATAGTACTCAATGCTGGTGAGATGAACACTTAGGAGCACTGCTTTTAGAGTGGTATGATTTTTGAAAAGAATTAGCTTTGAGATTCTGTAAAAAACACTGACATTCTTTTTCTCAGTAATTTCCTCTCTGAGACTCTGTCCTAGGGAAATAATCGTAGAGACGGAAAGTGAAAGAAACTAACATTTACTGAATTCTTCCTCTGTTAGACGTATGCTAGGGGTTTTGGATCTTGAAAAACCATAAGTTAGATATGAAATAGATACTATTAATTCCATTTTATACAATGTCTAAGTAACTTATCTAACATCGTTCAGACATTCCAGTCCAGCTTTATCTAACTTTGAAGTCCGTGTTCTGTGTCTTTGAAATTTCTTGATTATCAAGAACTTGTAATCAGGACCATCATTCCTCATACTTCTTGGTATCCCACCCTCATCTTCCTTCCCTCTTGCCTAGAATCACAACACCTATGAGAAACTGAGTGGGAATTTGAGGCTTCAAGAGAAACAACTTACGCCCTCAGCCAGAGGAGACCAATTAGATTCCAAAAAAATGCCATCAGATGAAATTTTGCTCTTTTTATATTTGAGAAATTGTTAGAGGAGAACATCTGGATCAAACAGGAAATTCTGAGAGAAACCCAAGGGTGCAAGTGTGGGAGCTCATTGTAAAATTCCCAATTGTCATCGAAAAGTCCTGCATTAAGGTCATTAGAGACAGATGTCAGTGTGTCATGGGAATTGCCCACAAGAAATCAGCTCAATGGAAAAAGATGTGTTCCAGAGACATAAAAATAATGCTGCTCTGTTAATAGTCACCAACAACTCCTGTGAGACCTAAATCACGGAACATTCAGCGTGACTCGGGGACATTCCAGGGAACAGCTAATGAGACTCCCAAGGCTCTTTCTTTCTGCTCAGGCTGCAAAAGCCTAATAAGGCCCATTAGGCTGGATTGCTCCAGGTAGTCAGGTCAGGGGAAGAAGGCATTTCCCCCAAGAAAAGGACTCAAGGAAAGAATTCATAGATGGGCTGCCATGCCACATCCTCCATTTCAACATGGACACTGTGGATAAGAACACCGTGAGTGATGGTTGATGTCTGCCATGCTGGTCTTGGGATGGAGGCCCAAGGTCACTTAGGTGCACACTTCCTTTGTTGCAAGCCAAGAATAGGGGTTGTTGTTCTGGTTAAGATCACACTTTATACCTTGGAAGAAAACAATAATTTTTGGCTTTTCTAAAGAAACAAAAAACATGAAAGAAAGTGATGGCCACTCAAGGCCATAGCCTATTTGAGCTTTTGCCAGGAATCAGGCTGCTGCCCTCCTCTCTAGTTTGCCACATTTTCCCACACTCCTCCTCAGACCTCAGGAAGCTCTCTCAGCCCTGCCAGCTTTGGGGTAGGGCTTTCTTATGTGGGTGCACTTAAGATCCTGCATGATCCTTTGGACTCCCATAGGAATCACATCCTTGCCCCAATCTATATGAAGATAAGTCACAGAAAGAGCAGGTCATAAAAATCTCTTCACCCCACCAGCCAGACCAGCAGTCTCTAGAGGTCTCCATGCTTCTGAGAATTCTCTCATCATCAGCGTAATATTTATCTAAGTCCTCGCATTGTTTCATTTCTGAGTCATCTGAAACTTAAAAATTTAGAAACCCTAGAGAATAAGAAAGAAAAGTCAAATAAAGATGAATAATAAAAAGGTCGTATTCAATTACTGTATTAGAGGTGTTTCTTTTTTCCAATTAAAATTTTCTTCCTTAGTCTTTGGAAAGTAACAATAACAAAAAATCTTAAAGAAAAAATATGTAATGATAGCAACCTAAATACAGAATAGAAAGGGATGGTGGGTTCACCAGAAATCTTATAGTTGCCATTTTTATACCTCCCTCTCTCAGCCCCTCCATCAAATCTGTCGCTGAGTCTGTCAGTTTTACCTCCAAAGTGGCTCTCAGATGCATCTACATCTCAGCTACCACCACCCTAGACGAAGCTCTCATCACATCCTGCCTAGACCACGGCCCTGCTCTCCTAATTCATATCCCTGCTTAGATTCTTGCTCTTCTCCCACCTATTCCACATTGGAAGCCGGAGAGGATTTCTTACAATGCACATATGATTGTGTCATGCTTTTGCATAAAAGTCTCCAATGGCCAATAAACATTTGAAAAGATGATCCCCTGTTTACTCATTAGGAAAATGCAAATTAAAAACACAGTGAGATACCACTACAAAACAATCAGAATAGCTAAAATTAAAAAGATGCAAAATACCAAGTACAGGAACTCTTCATACCTTCATACATGGCTGGTGAGAATGTAAAACGATGTCATCACTTTGAAAAATAATTGTACAGTATCTTCTAAAGCTGAACATCCACCCTCCTGTGACCCTGAAATTATACCATTAAGTATATATATCCAGCAGGTATACATATTTATCTAGACATGTTCACAAATGTTCCACACAGCACAATTTATAACAGCCAAGAGCTAGAAACTTTCCAAATGCTCATCCACATTAGAATGGATAAACCAATTTTGGTATATTCATGCAATGAGAATGAACAGTCTACAACTACAACAATAACAGGTAAATCTCATAGACATTATTTTGAGTGAAAGAAGCCAGATACAAAAGTACATATTGTATAATTCCATTTTATATAATGTACAAAAGCAGGCAAATGAATATATACCATTGAAAGTCAAGACACTGCTTACTCTTGGAAGGAGGGGTGAGGAGTGGAGGTGAGTGCAAGGGGAGTTGTTGGTTTCTGGCAACATTCTGTTTTCTGAGCTAGGTGCTGATTATATGGATATTCAGTTGGTGAAAAATTCAGCAAGCTGTGTACTTTTGTGCACTTTTCCATACGTGTTTATAGTTAAATAAAAATTATTTAAATTACTCAATGACTTCCCATTAAGAGACAATGCCAAATCCTTAACATGGGCTACAGGAACATAAGTCATCCAACACCTGCCCACCTCTTCTTCCTTCTTTTGAACCATTCACCCCCTTGCTGACTAACTCCGGCCACACCGGCCTTGAATCAGTTCCTTGATTGTATCTCATTCCTTCCCACCTCAGTGGCTTTGCACCTGCTCTTCCCTTGGGCTAGAATAACAGTTGGCAAACCATAGCCAGCCCACAGGCTAATCCTGCCTGCCACTTGTTTTTGTAAATAAAGTTTTATTGGAATGCAGCCACACCCATTCACATATATATTGTCTATAGTTGCTTTGGTGGGACAATAGCAGCAGAGACTGTATGACCCACAAAATTGAAAATATTTACTATCTGGCCCTTTCCAGAGAAACTTTGCCAACCCCTGGCCTAGAACATGCTCACACGTCTACTCTGCCCCCATCTGTCTAACTCCTACTCACCTTTCAGAATGCAGCAAAAACATGCCCTTTGTTTGAGGAAGCTTAGGTTCATATTTTGTAGATTCCAGGACCTTTCTTCTATGGCAGTTTGACTTCTCTTTCTGCCCAATCTTGCTTCCTCCCCCTTCCCTTCACAGATTTTGATCTCTAATAAGCATCTTGAACCCCACATTCTGTCTCGGCATCTGCTTGCAGAGAATCCAGCCTGAAACATTTGTTTATGTGGTATTACAGAATGGATGCAGAATTTGGAGTCAGACAGACCTAGGCTTGTGTCCTACCGCTGGTACTCACAGGCTGAGTAGTCTTGGGAAAAATCATTTAAGCTCCTAGCCTCCTAGCCTCGGTCTCTTCATCAAGTGGAGATGACAATACCTTCATTGCAAGTTTGCTTTTAGGATTAATGGAAGTTATATTATATGACATATTGTTAAAATGGCAGTTGAGAATGAGATCCGAAGGTTATAAATATTAGATATCAAATTGAATTGAAGAACAGAGCATCCTGCAGGACTTTCAAAGTAGATATCCCCAAATGCATTACATGCACCTTGGAATTCCTCACCTGTCAATTGATAAACAGTATGATTGAGGAGTATGTCTTAAAAGAGAGTGGTCTTGAGACTCACACCTCACTCCTGGAGGTGAAGGTGAGTGGTACATTTCACTTAGCTTTGAGACAAGAAAGAGGAACTTCACAAAGCTGACTACCCTACAGTTAGGGAGATACAGTGGGCCCTTATCTGATTCTCGTGGGGGAAATTGAGAGGGCAAGCGATAGGCTGGATGAAGTGGATGAAGGAGAGACTATACCATAGTGGAAATATCTCACACTCCCAAAGTTTGTCTGAGCAAAGAATTTGAAAGTATTTCCTATGAGCTGGGTTTGGTAAATTTGCAAGAAAGAACCAGTCTGTGGGTTGCCTTAGGTATTATCTAGGAAGCCACTCTGGAAGGACAAATGGAATGTAGCACTGGAGAGGCTGAGGATACTTCCTGAGACTCTAACATTGTGCTAGAGGATTGACTTTCTTTGTCTTAGCTGACCTTGAGAAACCAAGAGTTGACAGTTATAATGAAGAAGCCATCACCCAGATATAGAGAACTGCAAGTTCACCCAGGGATGGGGGCTTTATCCCAAAAGCATCCTACAATAAAAGGAGTCAGCATCTTATGCCTGCCACATCCAGAGCTGCAAAGACATCTTACAATAGCCTCAGTACCTCTCTATCCTCTCTTCCCCTCTTCCACTCTGAAAGGATCTGAAGTCAATGTTATCACGCAGGAGGAAGAGCAGAAATATCACTGAACTGTATACTTAAGATGGTTGAGATGCTGAATTTTATGTAATGTGCATTTTACCGTAATTTTTAAAAACTGAAAAAATCAATAACAATTCAACAATTTTGGCTTTGTATTTACTAAAAATGGCCATATGCACCAACAGGCACATGAAAAGATGTTCAACGTCACTAATTATTAGGGAAATACAAATCAAAGCTACAATGAGCTATAACTTCACACCCATCACAAATGGCTATATTTAACAAGACAAGAAATAAGTGTTGGAGAGGATGTGGAGAAAAGGGAACCCTCACACACTGCTGGTGGGAATGCAAACTAGTGCAGCCATGATGGAAAACAGTATGGAGACTTCTCAAAAAATTAAAAATAGAAATACCATATGATCCAGCTATCCCACCACTGGGTATTTATCCAAAGAATACGAAATCAATAATTCAAAAAGATACATGCACTCCTATGTTCATAGCAGTGTCATTCACAATAGCAAAAACATGGAAGCAACCCAAGTGCCCATCAATGGATGAATGGATAAAGATGATGTGGTATATATATACATACAATGGAATGCTACTCAGCCATCAGAGAAGACAAAAATCACGGCATTTGTGACAACGTGGATGAATCTCGAGGGTGTCATGCTGAGCAAAATAAGTCAGACTGAAAAAGACAAATACCATATTATTTCACTCATATATGGAAGATAAACAAACACACACATAGATAAGAAGAGTAGATTGGTGATCACCAGAGGAGAAGAGGGTAGGGACAGAGTGAAAGGGGTAAAAGAGTATATATGTATGGTGACAGATGAAAACTGGGCTGTTGGTGGTGAACACGATGCAGCCTATACAGAAACTGAAATATAGTGATATATACTGAAAATTTACATGATGTTGTAAGTCAATATGACCCCAATAAAATAACTTTTTAATGGCCATATGCAAACCCTAGGATGTAGCTCTTCTACTCCTAGGTGTATACCCAACAGAAATAGGTGTATGTTCACCAAAAGATATGTACAAAAATGTCTGTAAGCAGCACTATTCATAATAGCCCACAGCCTACAAACTACCCAAACACCCATCAATGATAGAATGGATTAAATAGATGGTGATATAGTCACATGATGAAGTACTATACATCAATGAAAATGAGTGATTTACAACCACAAGCAACAATATGTATGAATCTCACAAACACAATATTAAGCAAAAGAAGCCACATACAGAAGAGTATGCAGTATCTGATTCCATTTATATTAAGCATAAAAATAGGCAAAACTAATACAGGAAGTGAGAAGTGAGAGTAGTAGTAGTTATCGCTGCAGGAGTTGTGACTAGAAAGAGGCATAGGGAAGCTTCTGGGGCGCTGGTCATGTTCTGATTCTTGATCTGGTTGCTGGTTATGTGGACATGCTGGGTTTGTGGAAATTCATTGAGTTGTCCTCTTATGATATGCTCACTTCTCTGTGTGATATGGTTAAAACAGATCATCCCATTTCTTTACATAAGCAAAAACCAATTAGATAATCTTGTAGGAAATAAAATACCCTTGAAGGGAATCAGAATATGCCACCCTAAAATATGGCACTTTGGCACAAGGAGTATTTTGAGCTGAGGCAATTGAGACAGGACAGACACAAAGAAGGCTCTCTACCCTCTCCCTGTCTGCCTAAAGGCAGGGCATCAATTCCTCTTTGCAAAGAAAATAGAAATTTCTATTTGTAGATAACTCCCTCTCCCCTACCAGGAAGAGCAGTATGAGTCTTAAATTCTTAATCACCAACTCTTATCAATAGAGAAGGCACCAACTTGAATCTACACAGCAAATCTTACTAAATACTTCTCATCCTCCATGAGTTTTCACCATATATTTAGCTTTCCACACTAACCACTCCTAAAAGAGCAGAGATAAAAGAAAGAAAAGAGCAAATGCCACCACCCCACTCCCACCCAGGGGACCCAGGGAGCCACCAGCAAAGAGGAAGGAGATGGCTCCCACACAGAACCAGACAATAGTTTCCAAATTAAAACCTGAGAGTCTTACAGCGAGCTTCCCTACATCTCCTACATTGTTTATAGAGGGGTCCTGCTGGATCAGGCTGGGATTCTGCTTCTCCCTTGCGGGAAACTCAGTGCCATGCTGGCTAAGACTCACACCTCATGCTATGGATGCCTCTGGTACCAGCAGAGGAGCAATAGGCAGACCCTGAGCAGCCAAGGGGCAGGGCAGGCCTGCATACCCAGATGTCAGGAGACTAACACAGGTTCTGGGGAGTCCACGGGACCAGAGAATGAGGAAACAGGGATGCCGTTTTATTATTAAATGGCAAATAACTACACTGGATCAGGAGACTTCAATCTGAAAAGGTGGTTCCTGGAAGAGAAAGAGACTGAGGCTGAGGAAACAGCAGGATCCTTTCTTGGTGTCTCTTCCTGACATGGTTTAATGATTGTATTTCACTGTGTTTAGGCCTATATAGTAGTCCCTGACCATGTTAACTGTCCTCAGCTGTGATTTCCCCCAGCGTGGGGACCACTTCTCTCTCATTGCCTGGGCTCTGCCCAGCAGACCTTGCTAACAAGACAGGTTGAGAAAGCGGAGACATGGGAGAGAGACCTGACTCAGCCAGGCCAGGCTCTGCCAATAGCTTGGTCTCAGTTTCTTCCTCTCTAATCTCATCATCATCATCACCATCATCATCGTCATCATCCAGGCAGTATTCTATGTACCTTACATATAGTAACTCAGTTAATCCTCACAAGAACCCTAGGAAGTAGCTACTAGTACCATCCCCATTTTACAAATGAGGAACCAGAAGCCCAGAGAGGCCAAATTGCCTAAATTGCCTAAATTCACATAGCTAGTTAGTGGTGGAGTGTGAATTCGAACTCAGGCAGTTTTGTCTCAGAGTCCATGCTCTTAGCAAATAGGTTCAATTTATTTGAAACACTGATTAATATGTAATGCCACAGAGAAGGACTCTGAAATCATGTCTGGACTCCGGAGGCAAAGTGCCGTCATTGATTAGCCGTGTCTGCAATGGTGGCATCTGCACTATCTTTTTCACCTTGTTTGTGTTATATAATGACAAAGACTCTTTTCTTAACCAAACTTTAGTCAGGCTCCTCTGAGCCCTCTTTCTGACTAGGCCTTGACAATGAGCCTCATCCTATACTCGGCCTGCCTAGCCCAGTCATAACAAGAATCCTGCAAAGTCAGGTCAGTAAGAATCCTCCTACCTCGATGTCAGACCACCCTTGATATCTGATAAAGTTCCTCACCCCTACATTTGACGTTGTATGAGTCCTTGACTTGCCTTCAGCATAAATCCCATTAAGTCAGTTTAGCAAGAATTCCCCTACTCTTCATGTCTCCTCTTAGTAATTTTCCATCCACTCACCCCTCATTCCACTCATTGGCTATAAATCCCCACTTGTCCTTGTTATTCATGGGGGTCAGGGTAGGCCGACCCAAGATGCACCACTCTGGTATGCAGATTATTTTGAGCTGAAGACAATAAAGGCTCAGAAGACTCAGGAAGAACATTTGACCTTCCTCCCCAAAACTGACTAAAAGAATTTAACATAGAAGGACCTTTCCAGGAAGGAGCTCATACCATATGATAGCTATAGTTTAATGTAAAATAGGTGTGATAAAAAGACACCAACAAATCCATTTTTTTCCCAGCAAAACCTGTTTAACAAACATTTGCGTTCCATCTCCAAATAAATTGTCTTCTTCCCCTCTGAAGTCCCAAATCACTACCACCAACATCCTCCTTGTCTGTAGCTGAAGATATTTAAACAGACAGCCTCCGTCAGATGGCTGAGTTACTCAGGTTTTCCTGGGTTTCTTCCATGTATATGTGTTATTAAACTTTGTTCGATTGTCTCCTGCTAACTTGCCTTTTTAATTATTTGACAAGCCATAAGAACCTTAAGGAAAAGGAGGGGGGCATTCTCCCACTTCCCCAACATTATATTCCTAGTTGAGCCTGAGCTCTCTCCCCTCTTGCAGTACCCCTATTGAATTGTCTTGAATAAAGTCTTCCTTACCATTTTAACAAGTGTCAAAATAATTTTTTCTTTAGCAATAATCTTTAGGATAATATTTCAACAGTTGCAGAGGTGATGGCCTTTAAGACTGAAGGACAACCACATACAGAGAAATGGGAGGACGTGGTGTGGATGGAAGGGTGAGCAAGAAGGTGAGAGATGACAAAAAAATAAGCCTGTTACAAGTATTTTGGTCTGTGCTGAGAATCCAGAGGGCTGATAGACAGACCTAAGACTTATTTCAGAAAAATTCCCTTCATAGTCATATAAAGGAGAGGTTAGATTAGAAAGAATAGAGACAGCATGTGCCAGGTGAGGGCCAAGGGGTCAGACCCAAGTGGTGTGTTATCACCTACAAACATAGGTTCCCAATCCACCACACAAGAGGGGCCAAATAAAAACTGGAACACCAGGCTTATGGCAAGGAAATGGTTTTTATTCGAGGTGATATCAGCTGGGAGACAAGAGCGAGCCATCAAATTCGTCTTATTTTGTCTCGTCTCCCCAAAGGTGGGAGGTGAGGGGTTTTAAAAGTTGCAAGGAATGTTTCTGTTTGTAGGCGTTGGAGGGAGCCTGTGGTCTTGGGCACTTTCGCATCAGCCCGTGTTCAGCCTTGGGAGGGTGCTTACAGAGAGGAGGATGATAAGGGAATTTGCAGGTGGGCAACCTTGGCTGTTTGTCTCCCTGATGGATAGTGGATCCTGGAGCCAGTGAGCCAGGGCATAAGCAGAGAAAGAGAGCTTTGGTTTTAACAACATATATGGTGGGTTTAATGTAGGGGAACTGATATCAGGGCTGGCATCACTTGGAACTAGGAAGAGACACATTGGAGACACTTTGAAGAGAGACCCAAAAGAATTGATGACTGACTATAGAATGCAAGTGTCAATGCTGACTTTCCAAAAAGACCACAAGAATAACCTGACAAGATAATAAAACCACAGTAACTAAACTTACTACAATAAGGGAGACTGCCAGCTTGACATATTCTGAGTAGTGTCTCAGCAGGAGATGTGGGGCAAAACTTTATGGGATGTTTACACAAATAATCCATAACCAATTTATAAATGAAAATTTGGGTGAGTTTATTTTGAGCAAAAATGTGAGGACCATAGCCCAGGGCCTTCCTTCCCCATGGAAGGAAGGGCACCAAAGAAGTGGGCTGCACAGTGTGGTTATATACCCTCAAAGAGCATGTTTCACATGATTGAAATGTCCCTTTTACAATAGTCAGAAGACTGCTCTGTTGGCACTGCGATTGATGGACACAGTAGGTAGTAGGTCTGCTGTCTTGGTGGACACAGCAGGGTGGCAGGTCTGTTGTGTTGAGCTGGGTGGTCACAGGTAAGCACAGCAATCAGTCCCTAGCCTAGGGAAAGATGCCTATCCTTAAGGAAATGCCAATGTAGGGGCAGTGGCACCTTTATCTTAAGGCCATTTGTTCTTTCTTTGAGACACAGCGATTCTTAAAGCAGATATACAATGCATGCTCAACAGCCATGTCAGGCCCTTTTGGAACAACAAAGTCAGGCCGAATTAGGTTTATACCAAATGGCTTCCTCATATACTCCAATATATCCTATTGCTTGCCATTTATTTGTCATTTTGCCCTTTTGATCTATAATCTTTCGATAGAAAGCATTGATGACCAAAATATTGTCCCTTGGTGCCAGGGTGGTTGCTGCCTGCACTGGGTCCATCATGTTGCCCAGTACCAGGCTTTTATCTCACTTATTCCCATTTGTCCATGTTGGGGGGAGATAGTGGACAAGCATAGAGGTATATATGTTAACAGAGGAAGCATTTCATAGGTTATATGATTTTCAATTAACTTTAGATTGTTACATAAACATTGTATATGTGCTTTTCTATGACACTCCACATTTACATTGTTCACAATTATAGAACAAGTATGATAACAATGATAAGAATTTAACGTGTTTGACAACATTAGTCTGAAATGAGTTCTTAGGCATAGCCTTATCAGGAAAGGAAATTTGTCCAGGGTTATAAGATCAACCGACCATCTCGAGTCACCAAGCAACCATTACTCTAGTTTGTATGACAGTCTTACAACACTTAGTACAGAAAACAACAATTAGTTTGAATATTATGACTAGTAGAAGAATTCCAAGAAGTAATAGAAATAGGAATTGCAATCCAGATCGAAAAAGGGAACCAACACTGGAAGGGAGCCAACCAAACAAATCAAACTGGATATAGGATCACTTAAGGCATTCATCTATTTTTTCATGAGCTTTAGCAGAGATGACACATTGGAAAATTCATCACATATAAAAGCACAGCATTCAGTCTGAATGATTGCATGTGTACACCTTTGGGATGTAGTAAGAATATCTAAGGCCATTCTGTTTTTACCTTTCTCATTAAAGACATTTCCATATTTAATAAGGCTATTCCTCCTTGACTATTGTTAAGGGGTTCTTGAGCATGTGATATGACATCCTCTAGCTCCAAAGAAGGGACAAATATAGCTGCTTGGTGGCCATACCAGTGGAACACTGAATGAGCCCATCTGGCCTTAAAGAGAGGGAGATTGGCAAGAGGTTTTAACTCAGCATGATTCCTTCCCTCCTTTTAAAGTAAACTCAAGGTGCAGCATTTTAGTCATCCATGCAGTAGCCAAGGCCAGAGATTTGTTGCACATAACCATTGAATTCCATTAGGAGCCACTCGATAAATGCCTGGCCTTCACGACCAGTCTGTTCCAAATTAATCACTTTCTTTAAGTATGATAGTATTCCAAAAGCTTAAATGGCACCATTATAAAATAGGCATACAGTTTAAGCATAACAAAGGTTTAATTGAGGGGATGTGAGGTTGAGAATACAGGTCTGGTCCGGAGTCTTGGGACAGCTGTCTACGACAGATGTCATCTTCTTCTCATTCTAGTGTGGTCATTTCCAACAGCCTGAAAAGAGTATTTTATTTGTTGCCTCTTCTGATAAACAAATTCTTCAGGTTATAGTCCATGATTCTTAAGGTCTGGGAGTTCTCTGTGAAAGAATCAGCTACCAAACTTTCATTTCTTTTAACCATCTCAATAAGACCCTGAAAACAATGTAATGTATCCCTTAAGAAAAGTTGGTTCACATATTTTTTTATCTAATTGCATAGGCTGTTCTATTATTATTTCAAAAGGAGACAGCCTATGTTTACAAAAAGTGTAGATCTAAGATTAAGGAATGCTAGGAGAAGAGCTTTTGGCCATGACAGAGTAAATGCTTCTGTAAGCTTGCCAATTAAGTTTTGGTTGTTCCATTAGTTCTTTCCATCAGTCCTGGGGATCAGGGATGGTAGGCGCAGTGGAAATGCTACATTATTGACCAAATATTACAAATAGATTTAATGAGTTCCCCCAGTCACTGTGTAACTCAGTAGGAATGCCTCAAACAGAAGCTATCCTTTCCAATAATAATTTACCTAAAGCCATCGCTCTTGTGCAAGGAAAAGCCTCAACACAATGTGAGAACATACAGATCACTACAAGATATATTTATCTTTGAGATGGTGGCATTTGGACAAAGTCCAATTGTCCTACATCAAAGGGTCCCTTAGGAAGGGGAAAGTGGCCTTGTGACTCATGAAACAGTTTCTCTAGCTTATACTTTGGGAATACAGCATGAGTAGAGGCTATATCAGTCACTGTGGGAGAAAGTTTTCAAAAGTATTGAGAAGGAAATCTTTTACTGGGTTAGCAGAGTTAATAGAAAGTAGCAGGCATTCTTGAGGCTGGACAGCATATCTTGCTTGATAGCATCTTTGCTTATGGTTTAAAGTAAGATCCATCTGTAAACCAAATTAAATAATAGAACACAGTTGTGGTCTTCTCCCCTTGTGATGGTGGAAGCAAGGTAGCAGGGTTAAAATAGTGAATAATATTTACCTACAAAATACAACCCAAGAAGGTTTATCATCATTTACTTGACAATGCTTCCCATGCAATTTAGCATACCAAACAAGCCTACTTAGTATCCCTCCTTTAAAGGAAGAGAGAACAAATTTCTTTGAGAAGTTCCAGGGGCCTCTGAAAATTCTCAAAGAATGTCTAAATAAAGACTTCACTTAGGATATGAATTACTGGGAGCTTGCCAAAATTATCAAAAGATTTTAAGACATTTCAATAAGATCAAGAGGTTGCTGATCTTGTCATCGTGAAGCAAAGGTCACTAAAACAATGCCTCATAATAATATTTAACCAAAGTGACAACAGAGGCAGTCAAAATCCTTAATAGAAAGACCCCAGTCTTTTTGAACATAAGAAATTATCTTAACAAAACACAGATCTTCTGTTTTTTAGGTAAACGTACTCAAAAGAAAAACCTTTTATAACTTCTTCATCAAGAGCAGGCTAAGAGTTTGAGAAAATTATCCTTGTAAGAGAGAAAGCCAAATTTTCATTTTGCACCAGCTTACTTTTTCATGTTAAAACCCCTTTACTTCATTAGATTCATTTTGATCTTAGCCAGCTTGACCAGGTACAAAACTCTTTTCAGAATTTCTCTTTTACAAACCTTCTATAGCTTCCTTTTACATTCAGAATTTGCCCCATGCCTTTCTTCTTTTTCCTCCTAGTGCTTTAGGACAAGTTTATCTTTCTTAACCAACCAAACAAAATATTTCCATTCTTTATACCTTCTTCACTGAAAACTTACATCTTACTTTCCTTGAATACAAATGTGTTTCCTTATTAGTTTCTAGTAGCTTTAATCACATATTAGAATTTTTAACCTTTAGAACTCTTAATTTTTAGTGAAAATTAAGAAGCAATTATAAACTTTCTTCAGCATTTTGTAGCTTGGCAAATTTATAAACACCTTTTATAATTTCTAGAAACACATTACTTTATAGTACAATCTTTTCATAAAACATAAGACATGTTTACGAACAGACCTAAACACCTTTTAGTTTTTTTGTAAGAAAAAGCCAAAAACAGATAAACTTATATTTAGCAATTAACATCCAACACTCTGTCTTATTTAGAGATGATCTAGATATTTAATGAATCTTTATCATTTAAATTAACCTAGCAAAACTTCAAAGTTAAGTTACCAAAGAGATTTTGGAAGCCATTTTAAGTACATACACCATAACACATACTTACTGTTAAAAGTTCACCCAACAGTCAGCTTTTTCACTTCTATTTAGTTACTTGTTCCCAATAATCATTTAGATTGCCTATAAGACTTCATGAGACATTAGACAAAATTAGCCATCATTTTAAGTTATTATTTTTGTTAAGCCATTTTGTAAGAGATAACATCAACTTATCTGATCAATAAACGTAGAATAAAGACTGCATGTCTGCATCATATCCAATGCTGATAGCTTTGAAGGCATGCCTGTTTTAATCAAACCAACAAACTTAAACAAGCTCTCATTTACCAAAAATTTCTTCATCTCACGTTAACTTGAAAGACGTTTGGGTTAGTTGCATTTAGAAAAATTTTTGTAAGCACTCAACTTTAAGGCAATTGAGTAGAGCTCTTTAGAAAACATACCATTGGGAGGTAAAAATATCACACATTTGTAACATACATATATGGACATACACATGAACAACAGAACAATTAAGACCCTTTATGACTAACTCCCCTGAGACCTGACACAGCCAAAGAGAATGTTCCCCCAGTCTACGCAACTGGCTGCCAAGATGCATGCTGGTACATGAATCCTTCAATGGCAGAGACCAGAAAGGTCACAAAGCCAAGCTCTCAATCTACAAACAAGACAAAAAGAAAAACCTCGTCTAATATGCACATTAACAGCTTTAGCAAAGCCTTAGGTCTCTTCAAGCCAGAATAATATACAAGAGGGAGGAGCTGTGGGGTTGGGGATTGTGTGTGTTTTACAGAGTACCTCATCATTGCACAGACATTTTCTTCAAATTGGGGGGGGACCTGTGTCATCTACCCCATTCTGTGACCAACTCATCCTTCCACAGGAGACTTCTTGAGGTGGGGAGTGTCCTAATTGATGTGGATTAAGGCTGCCCCAGCTAGAGAAGCCCAAGGTGACCTGGCCTACATGCCAAACTATACGACCCAGTGGACTTTTTTTATGGTATGAATTAGGACCGCCCCAGGGAGAGAAGCCCAGGGCATCCTCACCTACATGCCGATCTATATGGCCAGATTCGTATCTAAAGTTATATGACCGCACAATAACCAGACCCCATCTGCACTGAAATCATTTAATGACTTTTTACATCATCTTTTCTTTTCTCCAGTATAAATAAGTCACGTACCCATGCCTTATAAAATTAGCCCTAACCCTCAACTCAGGGCAGCAGCAGGAGCTCTGACCGCCCGTGGGTCCTGTCCCCACGCACCAGCTCTGCCTGCCCATGGGTCCTGTCCCCATGCCAGCGGGGGCAGCAGCAGCTGCTCTGCCTGCCCATGGGCCCTGTCCCCATGCCAGCGGGGGCGGCAGCAGAAGCTCTGACTGCCCATGGGTCCTGTCCCCATGCTATTCCACACTATTGTCTAAATAAAAGAGCACTACTGCCAGATCTTGAGAGTCTAAGAAATCTTTCTTTCGACTCCTCGGCTCACCGACCCCGCATCACTAATGGCTTTTAACTACTCGACTCGCACCCACCAAATTTGTGGCCTTTTTGGTTTCCAAGATGCCCCTAGCAACAGCTTCCACCTATGCGCATATTCCCAGACATCAGGCTTATAGAGATGCCTATGTCTTATGACAAAGGACAAAAAGAAGACAGAGACAGGGAGCAGACCACGTGGGCAAAAACTTGTTTTCCCAGTTTTTTCTTTCTTTCTTTCAGCCTTAGGAATCTGGCTTGGGAATATCCACCTCTGTTAAGCAATTGCAGTCACAGCATGAAGCCAACCAGAGTTCAGAGGAGAGCCTGCCCATTTGGGAACTGATCAGGTTTTTGTAGAAGCTCAATTTCCTGCTTTTCTTTTAGTTTTTGTTTTGCTATAAAGTCTGAACAACTTCTAAGGACAGTGTAATGGGTCAGAAAATGTTCTCCTAGTGAGCGTTACTCCCTAGAGAAAGGTCGTAAATGCTCTTTTATGTGCCTCAGTTTCTCCCTCTGGCAGTCTAAAACTGCTATGGAGGCTCAGAGTGCCCAGGTGACCAGCCCATTGCGCTGGTGATTAATTACCATGAGTGAGAGTGGAGTTCCCCATGGGACCACTACATGTTGTGAGGATTGATCCTCTGACACTCCTGCTGAGGTCCTCAGTCACCTAAGGATGCCTTTTGGCTGGAAAAGGCCAGAGGGAGAAGTGTCCCTTTTCTTTGGGGCTGAACATGTTCAGTCCCTCATTTCTCTATCAAGCAGTTTGTTCAGACTTTGTAAACACAATTCTTTCCAATTTAAAGCCAAATTAAAAGGTCAGCCTGCCCCATTCACTCCAAAGTTCCCTCTAGGCTCACCTGGCCTGGGAAATCCTCCCTCGATGTCCCTTTCCTAGGAACTCCCCCTAGATTCCTCTTACCTAGGGTGTGTACCAGTACCCCCTTAAGACACCTAGTCTTAAGACCTTAACCAGTTCATATAAACTCTTGGACTGTCAACTTAAAATAAGGAGGTCCAGGTTTCAGGAGAACTCACCAGGGTTACCTGAAGAATGTAGTGATCTGCGGGGGCTCAATGGGCCTCTATTGGTATCAAATGCCCATTCAGTGTAGATTCCAGATGGCCTCCAGTGGGTTTCTCTGAAATCCTGCTGCAACTACACCAAGAAATTTTGATGAAAATAATCCCTAACCAATCCCTAAGTGAAAATTTGGATGAGTTTATTTTGAGCCAAAATGTGAGGACCATGGCCCAGGGCCTTCCTTCCCCACAGAAGGAAGGTCACCAAAGAAGTGGGCTGAACAGAGTGGTTATATACCTTCAAAGAGCATGTTTCACATGATTGAAATGTCCCTTTTACAATAGTCATGAGACTGCTCTCTCGGCACAGCAATTGATGGACACAGCAGGTAGTAGGTCTGTGGTCCCAGTGGACACAGCAGGGTGGCAGGTCTGTTGTGTTGAGCTGGGTGGTCACAGGTAAGCACAGCAATCAGTCCCTAGCCTAGGGAAAGATGCCTATTCTTAAGGAAATGCCAATGTGGGGGCAGTTGCACCTTTATCTTAAGACCATTCGTTCTTGTCTTTGGGACATAGCAAATGCTTAAAGCAGATATATAATGCATGCCCAATGGCCATGTCAGGCCCTTTTGGGAAAACAAAGTCAGGCCTCATTAGGTTTATACCAAATGGCTTCCTCATATACTCCAATATGTCCCGTTATTTGCCATTTATTTGTCAGGGGTTTGGGTCTGGGATCAAGTAGTTTAAGACAGGTCTTCAAGGTGGGGAGCTAATTAAGATTGAGAAAAGTATGTAACATTTGCCAGGGCAAATACAAATTTTTTAAAGGAGGCTTAATTCTCCTTGTTGAAAATAAAGGAATAGACCGCTCCCCACCACCTTTTTTTCTTTCAGAATGTCTTTCTCTGTCCTTTTCAAACGTCTGTATATTTTTATAATGGCTGAATAAGCCTCTTGCCAAACTCACAAATCAGGAATGTTTTCTCAAGGGCCTGAGAGCCATCTTTCTGAAACGCAAACATAAGGGAGATAGCCCCCTAGCTCCCTATTCCTGTGGGAGAGTAAGAGCCTAAATTCCATGGGACCTTGCTCCAATTTGCAAAACAATCTCCTGTCATAAAGATTTGAGAAGTTTGGTTCTCCTGCAAAAAATCCATCACAAGGAATCTCCCAATTACCATGCTAGTTAGGATAACCATGTGTAACCAAAGGTGCTGTCAAGTCTCCTTCCTTGAGGACTAGTTATCGTTTACCTTGAAAACATGTATGTAATGAGTTGTATCTGCTTAACTGTAAAAAGGGGTGAGTTTCTTTCTCTTTGCAATTTTTAGCAGATTGCCTGCGATGTGTGTCCTACTCTGGTTTATTCAATCACATTCTGTCTGTCCAATAAT
The DNA here is from genome assembly GCF_021613505.1 of Equus quagga. Lineage (NCBI taxonomy): Eukaryota > Metazoa > Chordata > Mammalia > Perissodactyla > Equidae > Equus > Equus quagga. Next base: position 147,245,079 of record NC_060267.1, on the reverse strand, counting down.
AAAAGTGTTTTCTTTCTCTATTACCTTTGCAGAGAGGATTTTTGGGTCAGAAGATTTTGTTTTTAATCTATTTCCCCAACCCTTTATAGTTTAGGATTGGTGGTATAGGAAAGAAAAGAAAAAATCCTTCTCCTCAACCCATTGCAGCTTCTCTCCTGGGTCCTGTAAATTAGACTGACAAAAGACAAATTAACGAAAGAAAAATAAACAGAGGTTTATTAACATGTGCATCACACACGGGAGCACTCAGCGATGAGTAGCTCAAAGGTGTGGTTAGAACTTGGGTTTATATAGCATCTTTAAAAAAGAATAATAAAGTTTTAGAGAAGTGGCAGGACATAGGAGAAAGATTTTGAGCTTTCAGGGCAGCAAATTGTGGGAAGGCAAATATATAGGGAAAGTAATGGTATATAAGGGCTAGTCAGTAAGGTTTGTTATGTAGATTCCTTTGGTGGCCTCTCTGGGCTGTTAAGGGTCTAGAGTTGTCTCCAGTGACTAACTTCTGTCCTTTCTGGTAAACAGGGCATGGGGCACACCTTTACAAATTTAGGTCCTGATTTTAGGCAAATAGGAGGAAGGTGGAGAGCTTTTCTTGTGTTTGCTGTCACTCAGTTGCCTTAAGTTCAAAATAATCCTTATGCCAATGTGGCATACTCTGGGCTGGCATATTCTGCTACCCCTCAGTGGACACAGCATGATGAGGATCTTAAAGTAAATCTTGATAAGTAAACAGTTGCGCGATAAGTGAGTGTTTGCCAGGTGAGCAATATATTTTCCTGAGAAGGGAGCTACTTGCTTAAATGAGCAAACTGAACAAATTAGGTTATAGGAATTCCCTGAAGCAAACAATGAAGTTATTTACCAGTTCACAGCTGTAACTTCTAGGTAAGAATGAACAAGTGGTCTCAGCTCTCAGTCCTGATAGCTAAGCTGTGTGGATGCTGGTCGTCACAGTTCTCAGAAGGAAGAAGTGCAGTAAGATCCGAGCTTTCAGCCTGGGTGGATGGTGATTCCAGCAACCACATCTGAGTCTGGAGGAGGAAAGAAGGCCATTTGGGGGCAGGAATTAAGGAATTTGTAGGTGTTAAGTCTGAAGTGGCTGTAAGCCACCTAGGTAGAGAGTCCAGTGGGCAGTAGCTGTTCATTGCTAAGAGCTGAGATCTTGTTTTGAGGGATCTGCTGTGTGGTGGTAGTGGTTGCAGTCAACCCTTGGGAGTACTTGAATGAAAAAATGGCAAAGACAATGCTACTATCTGAGGTATATGGGGTAACTACTCCAGTTCAAAACCGATTCAGCTTGAACTAAAAAACGTGACTTATAGCCTATCAAACATACATTGTACATCTGCTTAACTATTGAAGTAAAGAATGCACTCTCTTTAGATAAGAATGCATACTTCCCCTCCTACGCACGCCCTATTGGTAACAGCTCTATTTTCCTGACATCAGGGTCATGTTGACCCGCTGATTTGCAACTGAATACCTCTTTGAAATTTTGATGAAAATGTATCCTGGATGTGTTTAAGACTGTACTGAAACCCATGCTTCTCTGGAATACCTTCTAAGGCCTTCCCAGGTTATAATCCTCACTCTGGCTCATAATAAACTGACCCCATTCTGATTTATAGGTTGGTTATGGATTATTTGTGTCAACATTTCCATAGTCCTCAGCAGCTATTTCAGCTGTGGGTCCCTTTGGGGAAGCCCACCTTTCTCCACTCTTGTTGCTTCTGTGGGGACCTGAAATTGGCCACCCCAAGATATGTCTCTTTGGCATCAGGATTATTTGAGGCTGATTGCTTTTGATAAACTGGGACAGGGAAGGAGGAATGGAACTTGCCCTTTGTTAGGACACATTTACATTTGTAAGGTAAATCTCTATCTGTAAAATGTGCCTCCCTCTCTGTACCAGGAAGAAGAAAGGAGATGACATTCTCTCTAGAAACTCTTAATCAGTACCAAAGGCAAGGACTTAAATCTGCATTTTATTGTGCTTCTCTGGTAACCTCCTGTAACTGACTTCCCTCCCCCTCCCAACATTGCCATTTCCTTAAGGATTAAGCATCTTTCTTTAGGCTAGGAACTGATTGCTGAGCTCACCTGTGACCACCCAGCTCCAGACAATTGACTTGCCTCCAGCTATGCCCTCTGAGACAGCAGACCACTACCTGCTGTGTCCATCAAGCACTGTGCCGACAGGGCAATCTTGTGACTATTGTGGGAGGGACATTTCAATCACATGTGAAACACCCTGTTTGGGGGTATATAACCACTCTGTGCACCCCACTTCTTCGGTGCCCTTTCTTCCCTGGGGAAGAAAGGCCCCGGGCCATGGTTCCTCATAAAGCTTTGTTTAATTTTCTCTGGCTATTCTGTCTCATGTGAATTTAATTCGTTCTCCAGCCAAACGAACCCACATTTGGGGAGAGGAAATGTCCTCCTCCCCTACACTTCTTATGAACTGCCAATCATCAGGCCTTGCCTCTATGACCATAGAAGAGGGCAAACGACTCATGCTTGACCAATCAGATTCTCTCTCCTGCTTATTTGATTTTTGAGTGGAAAAGCACCAGTTTCCATCTTTCCTTCAAACTTTTCTGCACATATACCCTTAAAATAATTTCAAAAAACTATATACATCCTCACACATTTTTATGTCATCTAAAACTTTTCAATATGAGTTTATTTTAACAAAAGTAATTTCTAGTGCATTAGAAATGTTAACTTTTACAAGAAAATTGTCATATTCCTCTTTTGAAATACAAAAAAAGATATAAATATCAAGGCAATTTGAGACCCATCATCAGCATTTTTTAAACGTATGAACAAGCTGTTTGTTAACAATTGGAAATTATATCATTTCTTTTTCTCCTTGAACTATTGAACTTATATTTCTATTGCATGTTCCCACAGAATTTTATTCTTTTTATCCTAGAAAGACTTAATTGATCATTGCATCATAATTCTCTGTAATAAAAATATATACTGTATGAAATTAGCCTTTTTAATTTAACTATATATTGTACTATTAATATAATATAAAATTTATTAATATATTTTAGATTTTATTATATTAGATAATTACATTATTATTATGAAGAAAGAGTTGTTTAAAACTACATCAATGGTTTTATTAACTTTGATAAGCAATTATTAAACCAAAAAGTTAAACTTTTGTCGTGAATGCATCACTTAATGAAATTCAGGGTGAGATGGTGAATTTCCCTTTGTTTGATGCCCTATTTTTACACTTTAGGGCAATACAGCAAAACAAAACACAGAATGAATGAGAAGTAAGCCATGTTTTATAGAAAGTTGAAGAAAGGTGCGTTTGGATTGTACTCAGGATTTGATTTATAGACATGACTGGATAACAACACAGAGGGATCAATGTCGCTGAAGGAAATTTTGTTACAGCTCCCGAGAGAAGGAGGCACACCACAATATGCAGAGCCACATGGGGAAGCACCAGGGTCGGTCAGGAGGCAGAAGGAACAGAGGAGAAAGCATGGCCCAGAGCCTTTGTGGTCGTTTCTCAGAAGGAGAGAGTAAGGGCGGGTAGGCACGTTTCAGCAAGCTGAGGATTGGACAGTTTGAGTGATTCAGTGGGCTCTGAGCTATAGGGGAAGTCTTTAGTTATCTGATACCTGGCCTGAGCTTGGTGTGTGAGAGTTCGATAACAGAGGTGCTGGGGATATGGGCTTTGGATTGGTTGGTTTGCATATGAAGGGTGTGCTCCAGGCAAGTTGTTTGCTGTCTCTAGGAATTAGCTAGTTCTGCCTGGAAGGGGCAGTTTCTTCCTGGGTCAGCAAGGCCCCCAAGATGTCAAAGCATCATGAAATATAAAAAATAGAAAATAATTACCACAGAGTGATCATGAAAGAGGCAGTGAGAAAGCAATATTTTAAAGTTTTTATCCTGTGCATGTATTACTTTTTCAAAAATTAAAAATAATTTTAATGTTTAAACAGTTTTAAAGTTAAATGAGAGTTTCTTCTTCATCTTTTATTTCATTTCTAATCCCTTCACTTCCCTCCCTGGATGATTAAATCCAGAAGCCATTAGGTGAAGCCAAGCAAGATAAGGGTTACATGTGGGGGAGGCACACTGACCCAGAAAGAGGTAATGGAGCCCTAGCCAGGTGAAGAGGAAGTCCACGTGGATGTGGAGGGCAACCTGGCATGGGGGCACTGGAGCCTGAGCAGAATGAAGGGCGTGTCTGCATGGGGAAGGAGGATCAGGGGTGCAGGAAGGGGTAACCCAGTTCAGGCAGTCAGAGCTGGGAGAAGAGACCAATCGCATTGGGGATAGTTCAATGCAGGATTTCAGGGTGCAGCTGGGCAATCCAAAGGGGTCCGTGGCAGCAGGAGGTTCATTACATACAGGGAGATTGACCAAATAAATAAGCATACTGAGGAGAATAAGCATCAGATTTCTTACTGTTGGAGAAGGAGAAAAAACTCAAATGAAACCTGTGATGATAGAGTGTAATTGGAGATATCAGTGTTAACTTAAGGTTTTAACTTATAGAAATATAGATGTAACCTATGTATACTCTCTCCCCAACACCCCCAAACACACAGACATATGCATATTCTCTAGTTCTGTTCACTGAAAGAGCCTGGGAGAAGCAATGACCCAATAATAGCAATGAGCACGCATAGCACCTACATCTTGGTTTCTACATACCATTCTCCACTAAGGGAACTATAGCTTCTTGAAGAAATGATTGATTCCTTGGCTGGTGTAGGGAAAATACAAGATGAGCCAGGACGATGTTGTTATATCAGAGAGTAACGAAATACTCAAATCATGGGAGCTTGTCTAAAGAACACAGAAGGCAGTTTGAAGGGACTTCTACTGGCCACATCTGGGACAATTAGAACACCAAAATAAATAATAATATTAATGGATTATAATCCATTAAATAAAGTAGAAACCCATGAATCCGTACCAATATTAATTAATGAGCTAATTTAATTGAAATTTTGATGAGGAATAGAATTTTACATAACTTCAAAGTATATCCGTATAAAATATTTATTAATTACAAAGGGAAAAAGAGTAACTTTACAGTGGAGAAAACTTGGCAGACAATACTTTAATCAAATGGTCCAACTTTATATCACCAGTAATGGCACAAATCAAAATCGTGTGCCACTTCAGAGGATGCAATAGGAAGGTGAGAACATCACTTCTATGATGTTCCTGTCAGAGATGCTTAACCTGAGTCTAATCTCGAGGTGACTCAGATAAACCCAAATTGAAGGATATTCTACAAAGTCTCTGGCTTATAATCTTCAAAAGTATCAACTTCAGAAGGTCAAGAAAAGACTAAGGATCTTTCCAGATTGAAGCAGACTAAAAGGCCTGATAAATAAAAGCCATGATTATGAACTGAATTCTTTGGGACAATATTGTGACATTTGGTGATTTAAATGAGATCTGAGGATTAGATAGCAGTAGCGTATCAATTTAATTTTCTGATTTTGATGGCTGTGTTGTGGTCATGTAGGAAAATGTCTTCATTTGCGGTAAATACTGAAGTATTTGAAAGGTGATGGGGCAGTATGTCAGCAACTCACTCTCAAATGGTTCAGGAAAAGAAGCTCTTTGTGGCTGTTGCAACTTTTCTATAAGCTTGAGGTTGTTCAAAATAAAAGGTGTTAAAACCACAGTGAGGGAGGCTAGGAAAAGAATCTCAGGGGGCCAGCCCATGACTGAGTGGTTAAAGTTCCACGTGCTCTGCTTTGGCAACCTGGGTTCACAGGTTCAGATCCGAGGTGCAGACATATACCACTCGCCAAGCCACGCTGTGGTAGCAATCCACATATATAATAGAGGAGGATGGGCACAGATATTAGCTCAGGGCTGATCTTGCTCAAGCAAAAAAAGAGGAAGATTGGCAATGCATGTTAGCTCAGGGCAAATTTTCCTCAGGAAAAAAAAAAATTCAGCATGCTGATTTACAAAGTGGATGAAAGAGAAACAAGACCTGATCTCAGAAGTCACCTCTGTGTTCAGTGATTAGGCTAAAACGGATGTCTGGATGGATTCTATTAATTCATTCAAAAATAAATATTCACACTGTTTGAATATATTCTGTGTCGATGTTATGCACTGGGGTTACAAAAGTGACCAAAGTAGGCCTGATCCCTGATCTACAAAGGTCATCAGGCTAGAGGGATACAGACAGGTAAAAAGGCAACAACAGCTTATTTGGTGGGTGCATACAATAAGTGCTCAAACCTAGACTTTGGGTATGGTGTAGTCTTCCCAAAGGAAGGAAGATCCAAGCAGAAACTGAGCAAAAGGCCAGAAAAGAAGGTGGTTTGAAGTGTTCACAACTATGTATTAAAACATTTTATATTTTATCTGACCCAAGGGATAGTGCTAAAATCTAAGCGCCTCCTGGAATCGTCACTGAATTAGCAAGGATTTAAGCAGAGCAACGAGAGATGTCTCTCCAGGCATGAACTCTCAGTAAAGCTAATTCACTCTTCTTTCCCTGTCCCATGGAGCGGGGCATGGCTGGGATGCCAAAAACTATCTTCCAAAAGTGTCAAAGCAATGCATACAAGAAGCTCTGGGGATTTATCTGCATCGTCTCATAAACAGTTGCTGTGACAACTAACAAGGCAGTTCCCAAACGTGTGCATCTCAGCGGGTTTTTACAGACCCACTTGTTCTGTGATCATGGATTCCCCTAAATGTTGCTCCCACAGAGGTGGGACATTTGGGGGGGTTCTATGATGAGATAGTGGTTATGAACACCTGGTACATGGAATGTGAAAGAGCTAAAAAGACATTTGAGAAAGAGACCAGTAATATAAAGTGATAAACTTTTGTGTTAAAGTAGCAGGTTAGAGCTTAATGAATCCGGGAAGTAATTGTGCATGAATCAGCGTAAACTCAAGATTTTGAGATGTCCTGCCTACTTTTGAAATTGCCTCACTCTGTTTGGAGCATGCCTAGTGCAGTCTTACGGACCAAGTTACGAGACCTTGGCCTCATTTTGCATGAAGGGGCAGAGTCCTAACTCTTGGTCCATGGAAGAAGATAAGACTGAATCATTTTTTCTACAGCAACAATGCCTTCCAAGTTTGCCTGTTAGGAGCAACATTGGGCTGGACCACCTGGGGCCAGCCTAGAAGCAATTTACCCTGGTAGGAATGGTCAAGCAGTATTTACCACAGCCCCTCAGAGAAGCAGAGCCTGTAAAAGAAACTGAGTCCCTGTGGATTGGAGGAAAGATGATCCTCCTTTTTCTCCCAAGTGTGAGGAATGTGAGTGGCCGCCTGCCTGCAAGGCCATGTTGAAGAACAGTCTTGCAGACACATTAACTGTGGTACAACTGCAACACTACGTAGCACTTAGTTGAGGTTAAGAGAAACCTTATGTTAAAATTTAGGACCACGCCCAGGTCTGATAGAAAGCTGCTGCCTTAAACACCTTCAGACTTATCTAGAGGGTTCTACTCCAGTGGGCTTGGACGGTCAGCAAGCCAAACATAGGCCCTAAATTCTCTATGGAACCTCACTCAGGAAGAATGTAGAGACGTGTGTATGTTCCCAGGGTCTGTGCACAATCTATTCCAGTGGAAGGTAACTAGTTGAAGCATGAGGGGACCAAGTATGACCAGGAATTTTAGAAACATAAGCTTGATGAAGAGCAACACGATACTATTTGCTGTGAATGTCAACTGCCACAGTTGTGATCCTAGTGCCTACTGGTCATCACACTCTGGCCAATCCGGACCCCCTGAATGACCTGACGTGCACTCCCCATCCTCTACCTCCTTCTCCTTTTCGTTTATAGGGGTTCTCACTTTGAAGCCTTGCCAACTCAGCCTCTCCCCACACTTGGGGAAGGACAGAGGGGCATCTAGGCAGCCTCCAGGAGGCCCATCACCCCACTCTGCACCTCCAATATAGAGCACAGGCGCCTTATCCTTGTGTCATTTATTCCCTCATTCATTCAAGAAATATTGATTGGGGCTCTATGGACAGGCACTGCACTAGGTGCTGAAGATGTAGAAGTGAATAAAATAGACAAAATACTGACTCTCGAGGATTTTAAGTTCTGAAGGGAGAAGACAGACAATAAATAAAAAACAAATAAACAAGATAACATCTAATTGTGGTAAATACAATAAGGCGAATAAAGCAGAAAACTGTGACAGAAAGTGGCTGAGGGGCTAGGAAGGAGGAGCCTCTCAATTGCCCAGCAGTTCTGACCCAGCATGTTCGTGTTAACTGAAGACGGCAGTCCTCATCCTCCAGGGGAAGAAGATAAGTACTTTGGAGTGGGGGTGGATCCCTCTGTCATTTCAGCAGATTGTTGTCTTTTGAGCCCTGTTGCCAAGCAACCTAGCCATGCCACAGGCAAACCTGGAAGAATGCTTGGAACCCAGGTAAGCAAAGCTGAGCTTTCTTAAGCTCTCAGCCAGAGCATCTTGATGCCTAGATGGTGTCTCTCAATAGGTCCTTGAAGAGGAGAGGGGAAAGGAATCATTTGTGAGGGGGCAGAGTCAGCAGTCCTAACTCTTGGTCCACAGAAGAAAACAAGACTGAAACGTCTGTTCAATGGTAACACTGTCAATAGCAACAATGCTTAGCACTAGACTAAGAAATCTTGGCTAGAGACATCATTCTGTGTCTTTCTTGTTTACACCCTTCCTTTAAGCTGATTGGCTCTTGAGTCTTCCCTGGGCTCCCTGGATCCACCATACATCTGGCAACAGTCTAAGAGGCGCCTAGCAGCAGGGGCTCTCCCTGGATGGCCCCATTACTCTGAGGTGTGGAGACCTGTACTGAGCAGGAGGGATGCCCATCTCACCCCTTTTTCAATTCTGACACACCCCAACCACTAGCATCTCAGGTACATTTCTTCAGCCTCAGTAGAGGAATGCGCAAGCAGTAATATGCAGAGACTGTTTTCCTACTGATAATCAATCCACAGTTTCCAATGAGAATTCAGCTCTTAATCTTATTGAGGATCCCTTGTATGTGATGAGCTGCTTCTCTCTTGCTGCTTTCAAGATACTCTCTTTGGCTTTTGGCTTTTGACAGTTTGATTACAATGTGTCTATGTGTGATTTTTCATTTTCAGTTGAACCTTTCAACTCTAAAATTTCTATTCATTTCCTTTTTATAATTTCTATCTTTTTATCAATGTTCTCTGTGTCATGAGACATTGTTCTCCTGGTCTTCTTCAAATTTTTGTCCTTGGTTTCCTTCAGCTCTTTGAGCATATTTAAGACAGTTGATTTAAATTCTTTGTCCTGGTAATTCCAATGTCTAGGTTTCCTTAGGGAAAAGTTCTATTAATTTCTTTTTTCCTATGAATGAACTAAACTTTGTTTCTTTTCATGTCTTATAATAAAACTGTATATTTTTAATATTATAATCTGGCAACTCTGAAAATCTGATTCTCTCCCCTCCCCAGTATTTTTGCTGCTGCTGCATATTGCAGTTGTTGTTTGTTTAGTGACTTTTCTGAATTAATTCTATCGTCTGCATTATTTGTGTGGCCTGAATTCTCTGTTCTAATAGTTTAGTTGTCATCTACTGATTGGACAGAGATTTCCTTGAATGTCTAGAACCAAAAAATTTTCCAGTCTTCACTGAGGAGCTCTGTGTGTGTGTTGTCAAGGTATGTGTCCAACACTCAGCCATACACTTCACAACTCTACCTTAGCCTTCACTTCCTGCATCTTCAGAGCCTCAAGATCAGGAGAAGGTGACTGCTTAGGGCTCCCTCGAGTCTTTCCCAAGATGAGGCGCACAGCCCTGGGCATGCATGTGGACTTCTATCTTTCCAGAAATATGTCACAACTTTTCACAATCCTTACAGATATCTCATTCCCCAGCCTTTCCTCTCAAGCTCTAAGGCTAGTCTGGTGTTTGCTACAACTGTTATCTATTACCTTAGGCAGCAGCAACTAAGACATTAGTCTCTTAGCCTGTAAAGGCTTTCAACAAATGCTTCTCAGGAAGCAGCTTTATCACTGGGCCAGGTCCCAATTAGGCAAAATAAAAACAAGTTTTTTGAGCCAGTCTTCCAGGGAACCACCATACAAGTCAGAACAAACACTTAATTACAATTCTTTCTGATTGAGGTCCATTTGCTCTCTCTGGTACCAAGAATGTGGACTACTATTTTCATGGGTACTACTGAAAGGGGAAGTGAGGAATAGCACTAGGGTGAGTAAAACCCACCACAAAGTTCACTATTGCTACTGAGAATCAGCCATTTTTTCTTGAATAAGCAGTCTCTGAGTTACTGCAAGCCTTTGGTTAATCCCAGAGTTTCAAAAAAGTTGATTCTCACAGATTTCACCCATTTTTGTTGTTTTTATGGAGGGATAGAATTTGAAGTTCTCTACTCCACCATTTTTGCTGACATCCTCACCACAGTTTTGAGAGATATTTTGGCTGCATGTAGAATTCTAGGTTGATATTTTTTCTTTCAGGACTTTTGAGATGTTGTTACACTTGTCTTCTAGCTTGCATTATTTCCAACAAGAAATATGCTGTTATTCTTATCTTTGTTCCTCCGTTCACAATGTGTCTTTTTTCCTCTGGCTACATTTAAGATTTTCTCTTTATTGCTGATATTAAGAAATTTCATTATAATGTGACTTGGTGTAGTTTTCTTTGTGTGTATTTTGTGTAGTTCATTTTTGGTTTGGTTTGGGGGATTTTTTGGTGTGTGTGTGTGCTTGGGGTTTGTTCAGCTTCTTGGATTTGTGGGTTTATCATTTTCATCTACTTTGGAAATTTTTCAGTTTTTCTTCAATTTTTTTTTTTTTTTTTTTTGCTTCCTTCCTCCCTTCAAAGACTCCAAACATAGTTACATTTGACTACTTGAAGTTGTCCCACATCTCACTGGTACTCCATTCTTTGCTTTTTGGTATTCTTGTTTTCCTCTATGCATTTGATTTTGGATGGTTTCTATAGTTACACCTTCAAGTTCACTAATTTTTTCTTCTACAATGTCTAATCTGCTATTAATCCTATCTGGTGTATTTTTCATCTTGCACATGTAGTTTTCATTTCTAAAAGTTCGATTCAGATCTTTTTTTATATCTTCTATGTTTCTACTTAATATATTCCATCTTTCCTCCAATTTCTTGAACATATGAATTACAGTCATAGTCACCGTTTTAATGTTCTTGTCTGCTTACCTCTGTCATCTGTGTCATTCCTAGGTCAGTTTCCATTAATTGATTTTCCTCCTCATTATGGATTGTATTTTCCTTCTTCTCTGCCTTCTTGATAGTTTTTTATTGGATGCTAAACATTATGAATTTAACTTGTTGGATATTTTCTATTCTTACAAATATTCTTGAACGTTGTTCTGGGACACAGTTAAGTCACTGGGAAAAAGTTTGTCCTTTCATGTCTTGCTTTTAAGCTTTGTTAGGTGATACTGAAGATTCATCTAGTCTAAGGTTAGTTTTTCTTGTTAGTGAGGCAGGCCTTTCTTAGTAATCTTAGGACACCTTATGAATTATGAGGTATTTCTCTCTGGTTTTTGAGAACAGGCACTATTCCAAGCCTTTCTCTTTAGAGAGAAAGATTGTTCTCTCTAATCTTTTTGAATGGTTCTTTCTCCAGCCTCTGGTAGTTTCCTCACACACCGCACTCAGCTGAACCCTTGAAGGGTACCCTCTGGAGTTCTCTGTCTGCAACTCACCCCTCTCTGGTACTGTGTCCTGAGAATCTTCTAGCCACTTTGGCTTCCCAGACTCCCAGCTCCATCTCAACTCAGGGAGACTACCCACCTCTGCCTAGGCTCCCCCTCCCTGCATCATGGGCTGAGCACTTCCTCCAGGCAGTAAACTGTGGCAATCATAGGGCTCACTCCATTATTTTCTATCTCTTAAGGATAACTCTCCTGATGTTCAGAGTCTTGAATACTATAGTGTCATTTTGTGTATATGTGTGTGTGTGTGTGTATGCTGTTATTTTTGTTGTTTTTAAAGCAAGAAGGTAAATCTGGTCCCTGTTACTCCATCTTGATCAGAAGCAGAAGTCCCACTCTAAATAATCTTTATCATATCACCTTGCTTCATTTTTCTTCACAGTACATACCACACTAAAATTGTTTTGCTCATTTTCTATTCACTTAGTTATCATTTATCCTACTCATCAGAATATAAACTATTCCTTTGTCCATTATAGTCACATTTATTATCTTGCACATGCCTGGCACATAGTGATTTCCAATTCTAATAAATATGTGTTGACAATAAATAAATGAGTCCATAGCATCCATTCTCTACCTTCCAACTAAGACAACAGAGGTCCAGCCACCTCCCAGATGGCTCTGTGAGAAGGGAATACATCCCATCACTAGAAGATCCTGTTATCATCCCTCCCCACTTAAGCCAGTCAGTTCCCTTCCTCTCCCCCTTCTTGCTTTTCCCTCTGTTTCCCCCATGAACCTAGGACATTGGGCCAGATTCAGCCCTCTCACAGCTTTTCTTTGTATTGTACATTGAATGTATTTCAAGTAGTGCCAAGATTTTATAATTTGGAGATTTCACTTACAAATCTGGAGTTGTGGTTTCTTTTGATCAACCAAGCTGGCCACTCTGGTTAGTACTTGGCAACAGTCTGCTGAAGGTTGGTGGTGGTTGTTGTCCTTAGAAGGGTCACATGCTCTTCCATTCACCACAATCCCCACCGAGCCAGCCTCATTGACTTTACCGATACAGCTCCTATAGGCATTTGAATTTAGGGCCCGGTTTGCCATTTGAAAATAAAACCTTTTCCAATCCAAAGAAAACCCTATATCTCCAAGAGAACAAGGCCTTGCTTGCATTTTTGATAAGCTTAGAAGAAATAAAGACATCAAATTTCCGCATTCCATTCCCTGGTACATAACACTTTACCCTTCACAGAAAGGTCTGTGAAAGAGACTGACAAAGGCCGAAAGTTTGAATCCAGTATAATAAATAAGAGTAACTTCAGCTGTGAATGTCATATAACCCAAAAGGACATTTAAATAAGCTAGACAGAAATTTATTTCTCTCTTACATGAAATTTCAGAAGTGGGTGATCCAGAACTGGCATGACATTCCTCAGCAGGTATCCAGTTTCCTGGTATCTACAACTCTGCTGTACGTGTCCCACACTTCCAATGCCATTTTGTGATCCAAGATGGCCCCCTGTCTCTAGTTATCATGTCCATATTCCAGGCAGTAGGAAGGAGGAAAAGAAGGAAAATGTTATACTCTCTCTAAAGTACATCCAAGTTAAACTCACTAATCCTGTTTCCAGCCAGTTCTGACCAGAACTTAACCACTTAGGCTACCCTTAGCCAAAAGGGGGGCATAAAATATAACACTTTATTCCTGGTATCCATGTAACGAGCTAAACATCAGGGATTCTATTTCTGTAAAAGAAGGGGAAATGGATACTGAGAAACAACTTACAGGCTCCAGGATACAAAAATACAGATTCAGAAGACCTCAGAAAAATGCATTGTTTCATACATGATTTTCACTTGCTCTTAAGCCCCAACCTATTCTCAGGACTATTCTGTTCAAATAAGTTCTAGGACTCAGTGTTGCTTGTGGATCCATATAGGCAGAAGTCCAAACCTTCACACAGCCTCAGGAAAATGTAAAAAAGAAAAAAGCTAAAGTTGACTTTTCATACTAGGCTGGGGGGATAGGGGCTTGTACTGATAATTAAGTTACAATAAGGGAATAAAGGAAGTTATATTTTTCTTAGCCCTGGCAAGACACTGAGCAGGAACACCTGCTACTGCTCTCCCAGACAAATTCTGCAAAACACGGAGCTCTAAGGTAGGTGGCACAGCTCTCAGAATCAACACTCTGGGTCTGGATAGTGGGATCAGCTGTGAAACAGCTATAGGAGATAACCTGGGTCCCATGTGGCACCACAGGGTAGCATGGGAAATAGGCTGAATATGAAGACAAGACACACAGAGACACTTAGTCTTTCAGGAAGAACTCTATATACAAGGTTGGATACGGGAGAGACTGAATTATGAGCATCTATGCAGCTACCGGTTTCTATCACCATAACAAATTCAGCATACATGCCACACGTGCACATGTGCATGGACACACACACATACCCACACACACACACCCCGCTGTATCATAAGCCAGCTCATTCTGAACCTACTAACTGGGAACACAACCCTGACTCCACCCTCATTTGATTCTTCTGACAGTAGCAACCAGAAAGTGCAAGAAAAATGAGGAACAAGAGAGGAGGAAAACAACTGGAGGATTAAAAACTTACATCAGAAGCATGCTGCCATGGAGCAAATGAAAATCTTGACCAAACATTTGACCATGACCTAAGAAGTTAATGAAACAATCATCCCTTTAAAACAAGAGCTCAAAGCCGACACATGGGGTTAATATAAGAAGATGAGAAAAGATATAAAAACTCTGGAAAGAAAAAATAAACCAAGCAGAAATATAAGCCAACTTGGAAGGAGCAAAAAAGATAGTAAGGAATATGGAAGATAGAACTAAGAGTTGAGAAAAAATAGAGAAAACTCTGCAAGGCAAAATTAAAACTAAACAAAGTTAAACTGCAAACTATGAAGAAATATTTGCTAGACGTGATAAGTGAGAAGCCAGTTCTCCTTTGCATAAAGAGTGCCCACAAATAAATAAGAAAAACATCAGCAATCCAGCAGAAAAAGTCAAAGAATATGAATAGACGCTTCACTGAAAAGTAAATAGAAAAGGCCTTTGAATGTCTAAAAAGCTTGTCAGAATACTCGCTAATATGAGAAGTGAATATTAAAACTCAGATTACTGGGTATAACTATTCCATTGACAAAGGTCAAAAAGTGTAATAACACTTTGGCAAGAGTGTAGGAAAACACATTTCTCTTACATTGTAAAAGAAAGCATAAATTAACCATCAATGGATGGCAATTTGGCAAAATCTCCAGTGCACATACACTTTAACCCACCAGTTCCATTTCTAAGAATTTATTGTATAGTCATGTTCTCGTATATATGCAGAGATCAATGGACAAGGATATTAACTACATCATCATGATGGGAAAAGACTGGAAACAATCTAAATATCCTTCAACATGAGACTTGTTAAGTTGTAGCATATATATAAGTTGTAGTTATAAAATAAATGAGATAGATAATTAGGTATGATATACATAATGTATGTTATTAAGTGAAAAAAAGAAAGGACAATAGTGTTGGAAGGAAAACTAGGAAGTCAGTAGTCAGGGGAAGAAAGGCTTAATAGTCATAGTATACTTTTGTGTTGCTTTAATGTTTTACCTTAGGTGCATAATTTGTGTGCTTATAGGTAAAAATCCAGTCAAAAATAATTAATTTCAAAATACGTTATCCAAATTAACTGTTTTAAGTTCAACGACAAATGATAAAAGGTGGTTATTTGAGGACCAATCCAAACCAGAAGCAAAACAAACTCTCCAGATGCAGCACTGCTGGAAACAAATGGCAGATTTGCATTAATGACCCCACTTCTTCACTCCTCCCTGTATCTGTGCCCTTTGCCTTTCTCAGGTAACTTTTTCAGTGGTCTCTCACTGTGGGGTGGGACATAATTCCCCCCGCCCCGGACATCCATGCGACTTGCTTTGACCAATACAAGGAGGCAGAAGTCATAGGGTGTCAGTTCCAAGCCTAGGCTTTAAGAGAGTCTCTGAATTTTGTCTTGCTTCTTGTGCTGCTGCTCTCTCCATGAGAAGGACATGCCTAGGCTAGTCCACTGATCCCAGGAAGTGGATGAGAACCATGTGGAGCATATCTATTCTAGCTAAAGTTGTTTAGCCAAGCCCAGCCTGGAACAGAACCCCCACGTGAACCACAGACACATGCACAAGCCTAGTTAAGATAGCCAAGCCCAGACTCATGACCTATGAACTCTAATAATGAAGGTGTTTTAACCACATATGCTCGGGTGAGGTATAGTGAGATCAGAAACAGATTAACAGAGACAAACTGGAAAGAATTACAGTTTTGTTACTCACAGTTCCCTGGGAGAACACAGCACACCATGCATGGCCACTCAGGGAAGCACAAGGCAGAAGGAGAAAGAAGAGCTGTGGGCAAGAGCCTTGACTGTGGTTCCCAAGGGAAGGAATGGACGAAGCAGGGTGAGCAGGTCTAGGATTGACTAGTTTGAATAATTTCTGTGGCACAGGAACTGTCCTTGGTTGTCTGGTACCTGGCCCTGGACATTAGGGCAGGTGTTTAGTGGCCCTGAATGTGAAAGCCTGATAGAGGCAGAAGGGGTGTGAGAACTTAATTGACTGCTCAAGAAGGAGAATTTTCCAGCCTCTAGCCAGGACCTCAAAACTAGATCAAGACAGTATTTTTAAATAAACCATAATATACAAAGTCACAGTCCCTGGGTCTTATGGACTTTATCCTACATGGTATGTACTAAGCAGCAACCAGAGACAGGAGTCCTGGGGGGAAAAATCAGAAAAGGGATGCATTCACGATCATTAATTATTGTGATTGAAAGTCCATTGGGGGTGTGCCAGTTCCTGTGGCTGCATAACGAACTACCCCAAAAGATAGTGGCTTAAAACAACATTTGTTTTGCTTACAGATCTGGAGTTTGGACAGGGCTCACTGAGCATAGCCTGTCTCCACTCCATTTGGCATTATGTGAGGCAGCTCAAGGACTAGGAGCTAGAATCATCTGAAGGCTTACGCGCTCATGTGTCTAGTGGTTGATGTTGGCTGAGACCTCAGCTGAGGCTGTTGGCCGGAACACCTAACACGTGGGCTCCCCTCATGGCTGCTTGGGCTGCCTGATAACATGGCGGCCGGGTTCTCCAAGAGAGAGCCAGGCAGAAGCCATATCACTTTTTATGACCTAGCCTTGGAAATAATGCAGTTTTCTTTCTGCTATATTCTGTTCCTTAAGGTCCTAAAAAAGTGCCCCCACCCCCCAACCCCGCAGTTCAGGAGGAGGGAAAATAGAGTCTCTCTCTTGATGAGGAGGGTCACAGAGCTGGCAGAGCACATGGCATTAGAAGCATCACTGTGCCAGTTTTTAGAAAACACAATCTGCCACAGGGGATGAGGGAAAAAAAGTTGAAGACAATAGGAGCACAGGAGAGATGAGGTAGGAGGTGTCTCTTAGGGGAGACAGTGAGTAGAGGCATGATTCATCTTGGCTGCAAAGAGCCTGAGAGAAGAAACAAGCAGTCGACACCCCGCCTGTGGTGGAGACCCAGCTGGGAGATGGGGATAGGCAGCAAGGAGCTTCCAGGTCCTGCCTGATGGTTGTCATCTCTCTTTAGAGGAGTCTGTGCTGGGTGATGCTTAGGGCTGATGATGCTGGGGTGTGACAGGACAGGTTAAGGGTTTAACTGGAGTTGTGGGAGTCAGTGGTACCTGATGTTGTGTCAGGTCCCAGAGGGATGCCCTGGCTCAGTTTGGCTGGCAGGGGGGCAAATCTCTCATGGACATGGTGGGGGCATGTTTATACTGTGCTAGCGAGGTGTGGAGCAGGGCACTGAGAGGCGATGGGGGACAGGCACAGGCACGCCGCTTAACCTCTTTGTACCTCAGTTTCTACATCTGTAAAGTGGGCACTGCCTGCTTTTCAAGTTACCAGGAAGACTAAGTGCAATGATATTCATGAGATAGTTGGTTTCAAACGCCAGTTAGTAAGTGCCCCACACAGAGCCCATGACTGCTATGCTTGCCTAACTCAAGAACATTCTTGAAGGAGAAGGAACTCTTCTTTGCCCAGGAATAGATTGAGCCCCAGGTGTCAAAATCATCTTGTGATATTAATTCCTGGGTGCATTTATGGGGAAGGCAACCGAGTTTAACAGGGAACATGATCCGCTTCTTGATTTGAGCCTGACAGAGCTCCGAGCCTCCTACTCACAGCCGGAGGACCTGCAGCCTGGGTCTCCCAGAGAAACCAGCTCGCTGTTGCCACATGGGAGGGGCCTCTCTTTGAAGCTAAGACTGACACACAGCCCCAGATTCACACTGGAAAAAGGCCAGGAGCCTGGCTCTTCCCTCTCTGCATGGGCCTCTCCTCATTTCCTCTAATCTCCTCGTGTCCCCTCTCAGAAGCTCTGCTCAGGGCAGCCTGGCCCCTTGGTGAGCCCACCTGTCTGGCTGGCAAGGGGAGGGCAGGGTAGCACAGAGGAACAAGGAACAAAGGAAGCAGCGTGCACACATCTGACAGTCTCAGCAGCACCCACTCAAGTGCACACTCTTGGCCCTGATTCCGTGTTAAGCTGTAAGCCAAAAATGTGTCTCATCTAGATGGGAAAATGTGTCTAGAATAGCAATTGTCTGCACCACAAACGCATCCCGCCAGCCCCACCAAATTTTGGGAGCTGTACATGAGGTCTGGCAAGTAGTGGGTGCTTAGCTCCTGGGCCTTCCCTTCCTTTCTCCTCGTCCTTCTGCCCTTCAGGGGCAGCTGTCAGTTCACTCTGGATGACTGCGAAGCTGGTTCAAGGGCACCAAAGATTCTTTTTTTTTTAGTGGTCCTCTGGTTCTCTTACTCCCTCTGAAACATATGTCCAATTCAATTCAACAAACATTTATTGAGCATCTACTATGGGCCAAGCCCGGTGCTTACTGCGAGGACAGGCATCCAGAGGCTCTTGATCAGAGAGCAGCACTGTCCAACAGAACTTTCTGTGGCAATAGAAATGTCCTATACCTGTGCTGTCCAACACAGAGCCCCTAGCCAAATGTGGAAAATGTGGCTAGTGTGACTGGGAAACTGAATTTTCAATTCTGTTTAATTTTAACTAATTTTGATTTAAATCACTACATGTGGCCAGGACTGCTATATTGGCCCATGCAGACTAGAAGGAGGCAGGCACGTGCATGAAAGCTCTGTTCCACCTTCTGCTCTAAAGGACTGCAATATGAGCATGTAGATCATATGCTGGGGAGCAGAGTATCGGTCTCCACCTCAAAAACAGAGTCCATTTCCACATGGGGATTAGGGAAGGCTTCCTGGAGGTGGTGGTCTGGGAGCAGAGGAATAAAGGAGGGAAAGGATTTCAACAGGTGAACTGGGTTAGGAAAGGGACTTCCAGGCAGAAACTAGCCCTGGGCAAAGGTGCAGAAGCTGAAAAGTACAGTGTACATTCAGGGGACAGTTTGGGAAAAGGGAGGCTGGGATATCAGTTTCTTGGGGGCAAAGGAGGGGAAGTGGGAAATCAGGCTGGACAAGCGGGCTAGGGAGAGCCTGATCCGCAGGCTAGGCGCCTAGGGTGCCCGGTGCCTCTGAGCAACAGAACCATGTAATCAGTGAGGCTTTAAGAAGCAGACAGCAATGGCTAAGACGCAAATGAAGGGAAAGCTGAGCAGCCCTGGGAGGTGGGTGCCATGGTCCAAATGAGAGGAAACGGAGACCTGAGTCAGGACAGAGGAAAGCGTTGGAGGGAAGGTGAGTATGAGCGTGTCCTTCAAGGCCACTCTAGCATCTCCTACTCTGTCTTGTACCCCTAGAACCCGGCTAAGTTCAGTTGATAAAAGGGGGTCAAAGCACATAGTAGGTGCCCAGTAAATGTTTGCCAGAAGGTTGGATGAAATTGAGCAGTCTCTCTCGCTTGGTGATTTGATAAGAAATAAGCCATGGGGATAAAACAGGTTAGAGATTCATTCCCTCTGTCTCCAGACAGCTACTGGCTGTCTGCTAAGAGCTGCACACCTACGCACGGGGGACGCAGCAGTAAACCAGCCCGAGTCCTGCCCTCAGGGAGTTCATCATCTCGTTGAGGTCATGCAACCAGCTTCTTCTGAGGCTCATGACTGAGGGATGATGGCCCTTCATGAAAATCGAAACATCAGGAAGGAAAGCTGGCCCAAGGAGCAGAGCATTTTTGTTTGGGGCATGCTGTGTTTAGTGTGCCAGCGAGACATCAGGGTAGAGAAGCCCAGCAGGCCCTGGGAAGACACATTGGGCCAGGAAGACTTGATTGTGGAGTCACGAACACACTAGGGAAACTGAGGCTGCAGGAGTGATGGAGCCGTCCAGAGAGTAGGATAAGAAAAGACAACAGGGAGGCAGATGATAGAGCTCAGAGAGCAGCCTTTACGCCCTCCACCCCAGCCAGCCAGTTGTCCAAGCCCCGCGGGCACCTGCAGTGTGCCAGTCAACCACATAACGTAAATCCTTTCGTCCCCTTTGCTCAGCTGAAACTTCACCACCACAGGCTTGTTCTCTGCGGTTTGACAACTTATCCTAATTGATTCAACCAAATTCGCTCTTCCTCAAGTTTGCTCAGAAATCTGAGGCCTTTGCCTGGTGTTATGGGCTGTGTGAGTCCTCCAAAAATTCGTAGGTTGAAGTTCTAACTTCCCTAACAGCAGATACCCCCTGTATTTGGAGGTAGGTCCTTTAAAGAGGTAATTAAGTTGAAATGAGGTTGTTAGGGTGGGCCCTAATCCAATATGACTGATGTCCTTATAAGACGAGGAAATTTGGGCACAGGCACACACGGAGGGTAGACCATGTGAAGACACGGGGAGAACAGGGCCATCAGCAAGCCAAGGAGAGAGGCCTCAGGAGAAACCAAAGTGCTGATACCTTGATCTTGGACCTCCAGCCTCCAGAATTGTGAGGAAACGCACTTCAGTTGTTGAAGCCCCCCAGTCTGCAGTACTTTGTTATTGGCAGCCCTGGCCAGCTAATAGACCTGGTTATGGTTAGTGGGTGAGGGCCTAGTCAAGAGGCTTCTAGTTCTCCTCTCCTTAAGCCAAATAGGCAGCCCCCTCCCCTCTGCTCAGAGCTCCCCCTGCCCCTCCCTGCACAATCCCACCCCCACACACCTACTGCCATCAGCACTGGAGGGGAAAAGGATTTGTAGACCCTTCTGGATTGCAGGCTCTCACTTTATTTTTTAAAATTTCTTGTAAAAAGGGTAGACAGTGTTTGTCCCTTGCCAAAGACTCCTTCTCAGATATATTTGCGGATTACAGTTCGCTAAACTGCAGTGGCTTAATTCCAGCTGGACACCCCTGGGCAGCCTGCGCATTTTTTTTCCTTTGAATTAAATGCAAAGAAGGAACAGAAGGGATGAGAAATTCAGCCACTTGCACCCTCTTCCTCCATGCCCAAGTTCGCCCCCCAACACACACACTCACACATGCATGCATACATGCAGAGATACCATACCGTTCTCTGGACACGCGCCCTGCCTACTCACAAACTGTACCCTTGGGGTTCAGGCCACATTCCCCCTCCTCCAGCACAGACAACCTGACAGCCCAGCATCTCCAGAGTCTACTTTTATTCTAATGAGATGTCTGTTTCTTTAAAATTTTTATTTGAAAGCTCTTGATAGGAGGAAGATTAGAATTTTTCCAAGAATGTGCCTCAGTTGCAAACCCAGGTCTCCCCAAAAACTCTAACCTGACTTGGGTTCTTAAGAGCTGAGTTCTTTGGTTTTTTTTTTTTTTTTTTTTTGGTGAAGAAGATTGGCCCTGAGCTAACATTTGTTGCCAATCTTCCTCTTTTTTTTTTTTCCTCCCCAAAGCCCCAGTACACAGTTGTACATCCTATCTGCAGGTCCTTCTAGTTCTTCTATGTGGGATGCTGCCTCAGCATGGCCTGATGAGCAGTGTGTAGATCCACGCCCAGGATCTGAAATGGCAAACCTCGGGCCGCTGAAGCGGAGTGTGCGAACTTAACCACTTGGCCCCAGGGCCGGCCCCAAGAGCTGAGTTCTGATGAGCCAAGAGAATTGATGATCAAGGTCAGCAACCCTGCAGTCGGTTCTGAGGACTCAGATGTTTGGTAACAGGCATACAAAGTCCAGGACGACTGACTGCATCTTCCGCCTTTCGTCCAGCGGTTCCCATATCTCACAGCCCCAGGAGGGATGAAGTATTTCCCCCAAGCTCTGACCCAGAAGCTCCGAGCAAAGTTGAAAAGTCACCAATCTGGTCTGTCCTGTTTCCTCCCTTGTGAAGTCAGGAACATTCCATGTCAGAGACTCTTTTCCTTCTTTGGATGTGGCCGAGCCCTGTGTTGTCCCAGGGGTCCCACTCCTAGGCTGACAAGCCCAGCGACATGGTGGGAAAGAAACCCTGATGCTGAGTTCGTCATTGAAGCTCTCACTTAGGAAAACAGGCTTTGTGAACAGCGACACGAAACACTCGCTCCCACCTCCTTCCCACTGCCAAATAAGCACCTGCGAAGTCAGCAGTCAAAATAGCCAGAGGACTCCAGAAAACTGGAAACATGCTGACATCTGCTTGAAGGAAAACTGAAGGGAGGAGGAAATTGGTGGAGTAGAAGGTGGAAAAATGGTATTTTTATTCTCAAGAAAGCTTCCCCTCTCTCTCTACAGTTCAAATAAACTTACCAGGATCCCCATCTAGGCTGGAGGGAGTAGTTCCGAGGGACAGGGCTAGATAGAGCTCTCAGGGCCTTGTTCTCCGGCTGTATAATGCACGTAATCACGACCTCTCTCTCACGGGGTGGTTGTGAGTGTTCAGTAGGCCAGTGCCTGTATGAGCTGTCCTGGAGGACTCATTCACTAAAGGATAGCTGATAAACAACGGAATATACATGCAATGGAATGTTATTCAGCCTTACAAAGGAATGACATTCTCACAC
Organism: Equus quagga; assembly: GCF_021613505.1. Classification (NCBI taxonomy): domain Eukaryota; kingdom Metazoa; phylum Chordata; class Mammalia; order Perissodactyla; family Equidae; genus Equus; species Equus quagga. Next base: position 147,222,466 of record NC_060267.1, on the reverse strand, counting down.
ATTCTACAACATGGACGGACCTTGAAGACAATATGCTAAGGGAAATTAGCCAGTCACAAAAAGACAAATACTGTGTAAGTCCACTTATGTGAGGTACCTAGAGTAGTCAAAATCGTAGAGACAGAAACAGAACGATGTTGGCCACAGGCTGGGGGAGGGAAATGAGGAGCTGTCGAATGAGTACAGAGTTTCAGTTTTGTAGATCAAAAAGTTCTGGAGATTGGTTGCACAACAACGTGAAGTACTTTACACTACTGAACCGTCTGAGTAAAAACAGTTACGATGGTAAATTGTATGTTACGTGTATTTTACCACTATTAAAAATAATAATAATAATAAAAAGTGGGAATGCTGGATCCAAAGGTGAGTCCGTTTTTAATTTTAATAGATAACCTCAAAGTGACCTCCAGAGAGGCCACTCGGGTTTTGTCCCCCCTGCACCATGTGAGAGCGCCCTTCTCCCTCAGCCTCACCAACACAGTCTTTGTCAATCTTTTCTCCATCGCGATTTGGTAATGGCCGATGGGGACAGAAACAGGGCAGAAACTGACACTCCACTTGGAGTGTAACAAAAGAATCTTCATCCGCTCAGCCCCTGCAGACACTCAAGAGTGGCCACAAGGTAAATTTGGATTGCGGCGTTCTGCAGGGTAGATGTGGATCTCTATGGATGCCTCCAGAAACTCAAGTTATTCTAGTTCTCTTCCCCCATCCCACTCCCTGACCTTAAAATGATGACTCCAAATATCACAGACTGGCCTACGTATCTCCGTGAAACAGCTGTCCTGCAGCATCACTAAAACTTGAGTTAAAAATAGTCTCAGTCTCTAAAAGACGGTTGGGTCCCAGGGAACAAAGCCTTCTTAGAAATGTCCCCACTTCCATAAAGGGCACCCAAAAGCTGATCCAGCTATGTCCCCAGAGTTCATCATTGCTCGTGACCACCCCTCCCTGCCCTGGAAACAGAACCCTGCCTGAAATCTTTTCACATTCTTGATCCGTCTATGGAAGGGAGGCAGCAAAAGAGGGAGGATAATGCAACAGCCACGCTACAAGCTCGTATCATTATTCCCATTTTACAAATGCCCAGTTGGGCTCAGAGATTTCAAATAATGTGTCTGAATTCCCACAGCCAGTATAAGAAGCCAAATTTCAGTCTTACAGCTCACTTCAAAGACACTGTAGTGAGGATACTGTTTCCCCAATGCAACTCATCCCCCAAAAGTTCCCGTCAGATCTTCAGGTCACATCACCACTGAGGAGGATCAGATGATGTGTCTTTGGCAGAGAACATTGAATTCTGAATAGGGTTAGAATTCTACAGCACCAGAGACAGGTTTCTAAACAACAACCCACCTAAAGAACGCCTGGTACCTTGCTGATGGCTTTTCCCTCCCCCTTAGCGAGCGGGCAGTGGGTGGGAGTGAGGATCAGCTGCCTACTGTTGGTGGCAGACCTAGTTTCTTCACTGGGGTAAGGAACGCAGGTCTATCAGGTTAAACAGCAGGCTTCCTGTGAACTCTTAACCTCTGTGTTGTTAGGGGTGGTCACTGGGTGGGGAGACGGTTCCTCAGGGCGCCCACTTGGCCTTATGTCCTACAGTCAAAACCTCCAAATCATGTTCAGAATAACAAGATCAGGTAAAGCCAGGCTCAACTGCTTAGGAAAGATATTTATGGCAGAAGGGAGAGCAGTTACCTGCTGCACTGGTTTACCCATCCTCTGTATCGTGAACTTAAAGATGACCCCAGGGACACAGATTTCTGGTAACTCATGGTATCAATCTAGGGACATATTTAAGGCATCCCATATGCCAGATCAGCCTGCTAGAGAAGGCCAAGGAAAGGTGTGTGTGTGTGTCTCTCTGCGTGTCTGTGTGCATGAGAGAGAGAGAGGGATTGAGATGCTAGACATGGAGGTTAAGATGGTATCACAGAGAAGCTCTGAATGCTGGCTTCCTGTCCTGCAAGGCCCCTAAGGAAGTGCATGAGGGGAAATGACCAAGAAGGTGGCACAGTGCTGTTCTTAGCTAAATATTGTGCCCCAAACCTGCAAAAGAGTTCATAGCCACAGGCCCCTCAAGATCACACTCCAGTAGTCAGGAGCCCCCTGCTCCAGTTCCCCACGGATGTGCTGGGTCCAGGGGGTGGCCAATGGTAACTATTTGGGGAGGAAGGGTGAGCTTGAATGTGTAGCTGGAATGTTCATGTACTTGTTCATATACATGCAAGGGAGGCCCTTCATGGTGCAGGATGAAGCAGGGTGAATCAAAGGGATTGGGGGGGAAGTCTCTCTTTGTATTCTAACCCCAGGCCCCAAAAATGTTAGGGGAAGGCCTGCCCTTATGTGACAGCCAGGAGTGCTGGGAGCCAGCACCCAGGAGCTGAGTGGAGAGAACCCTGTGACCTGGTCAGAGTAACTCCTCCTGCAGGTTGCCCTGGCAACCATGTCTCAGCTGCTGGTGAAGCCCTGTATGGCCAGCTGGATGTCAGGGTCTGGAGGGGAGGTGGCTAAGATGCCAAATGCTTGGTTCCAGGGATGGGTTCCAGGATCCCTCAAAGTACTGGGGTACTATGTATTAGGGTACTAGGATCTCCACTAGGCTGGGGAAACAGGTGGATGAAGCCCTTTCCTTCCAAAGGCAGATTGTGTAATAAAATGGGCTCCCTTAGGGGGTTCTGCTCACTGACCTCAACAAACACCTCACTTTACACATAGTGTATTACTTAGTAATTGTCACTCTCTCTTTGGAGAGTTGTTGTGAGACTTAGAGATCACAGATGGAACACACCTAATAGTACCTGACACATAGTAGGCCCTTGTTTCAGGTATCTGTTGCTGCATAACAAACCACCCCAAAACTTAGCAGCTCAAAACAATGTGTTTTATTAATTCTCATGATTCTGGGGGTCAGGAATTTGGGCAGGTATCAGCTGGTGGTGGTTCTGCGTCATATGGCATCAGCTAGGGTCACTGGCTTGGCCTCATTCAGTGGGCACCTGGGCTGAAACGTCCAAGAAGGCTTCACTCACATGAATGGTGCCTGGGTGCCCCTTCATGTGGCTTCCACATGAGGCCTCTCCACCTAGCTACCTTGGACTTCTTCCCAGCATGGTGGTCTCAGGATAGTCGAATTTTTACATGGCAGCTGGGTTACCCTGAAGAAAAGCAGAAGCTGCTTTTAAAAAGCCAGACCCAGAGTCAAAATCAGCACAGTGTCACTTTTGCTGCATTCTGTTGGCCAAACCAAGTGATAAAGGGTGGGGAAAGAGACTCCACCTCTTGACAGATGGAGTAACACACACATAGAGGGATGGGAAGGAATAGATAGTGGCCATCTTTGAGATCTACCTACCATAGCTCTCAGCTCTTTATTCAGCTATGAATTTGTGATTTTCTTTTCATCTTTTCCACCCCCTTTCCCAAGGAAGTAGCTAGGACTTTAGTCTCCCTCAGTCCATGGGTGAGGCAGGGGTCAGGGGATGTCATCACCAAGAGGGACCTGAACTCACCCTCATGGCAATGCAATGGGGAGGTGGGAAAATTTCAGGGGTGATGGCTCAATGGTTTATCTACAGAGGCTGGACCAGATGCCCCAGGGCTCCCAGCATCGCCAAGATCAGTTCAAAAGGAGAAAAATTGCTCATCTCCTCCAACACGCTGGCAGCTCAGACAGAAAATGTGTCAGTGATGGCCACAATGAACTGAAGGAGAGAGGGACTCCCTCATTTTACCCACACCACATAAGCCTCTTAAGACTTAAGAGACCCCAAGGAAGCAGAGGCTCCCCCAATAATGACTTGGGTTGAATTTCCCACCTAAGAGGGCTCAGAATAGGATTTGAATTAATTTAAATAAAATGTGACATTTCTTGTACAACTGAGATTCGTGTGTTTTGCACTACTGTTAAACCATTCAACCCCAGGATTATCAAAGCCATACTGAAACCAGAAGGAAAGCTAGGACGCTCACGTTCAATTCTATTAACATTTAAAAACAAAAATGAAAGACCTCAAGTGTGTATTGGGTAAAACCTGGAAATCGCTTTGTTTGGATTTTAACACTGAGTGTTTATAACCTTGGTCACTGTCCTGGACCACAGGAGTGATCCCCAACTCGGGCCTGGAAAGCCCCTTCTGTGAGCTCCGGAGGGTAGAGTACAAGCCCTGTCCATTTGCTGACCTCATACCTCTCACATCCTCATGAGCCCTGTGCCTACCCGGCAGCAAGGATCAGCCCCTGTGGAGGAGCCCACTCCACGGCACCAGAGAAGTTAAAAGCTGACGCGCTCTAGCCAGCAGGAGACCTTGGTGACAGCCAGGAGCTACAAGTGCTAATAATCCCTCTTTCCATGCCGAGAACAGGTGTAACACACGCTGTAAGTTACACAGAGCTCCACGTGCAGGTGCTCTTGCGGTGATCAGTGCTGCCCAGGATGCCCAGCACACCTGGGGCTCATTTTGAGCTGCAAGTGACCACTCTGGGGAAACTGAGGAAGGCTGGCTAGGGAAAGGTAAATGTAGCATCTCCAGCCCTAGATTCGGAGGTAGGGGAGTGGAGAATGGGATTCCTGTGTGTGAACGACAGTATTCAGGGTCAAGGGTGAGGGCATTAAGGAGAGAGTAAAGCCAGCAGTTTCGGGAGCTGCTGTGCTGTGCTGTGCTATCCACAGGCAATGACTTGGGGCAGCTACCTTGTCCTGTCCTTGGGGGTCAGAGGCCAGGCTGCCCCGGGTGAGTGACAGTGGAACACACATTAGTTTCCTTGCCAGGCATTCCACTTTCCTATAGGAGAACACTATTGCCAAAAGCAGTGAGAAGTTGAAGGCGGTGAGCTCTATAAATGCCCAAGTGCCGGTCAGTGCACTCTACGCACTGTTAATGAGCAGGGGTGACGGGCTCCAAGAAGAATCGCTGGCATTTGCCGTTGACTTCAGCATCTGCGTCCTCAGTGGAAAGAGTGCTGGCTGGCATCAGAAAACCCAGATCCAGGGCTCAGCCCTGCCCCAGACTGGCCCTGCAGCCCAGAATAAGAAACAGCATCAGGACCTCAGTTTCCCCATCAGTGACTTGATAAGGTTCTGAGGTGCCAGCACAGAGGTGGAGATGGTGTGGGCTCCCACATCAGTGTCCTTCCTTCCTGCAGTCACTGGAAGACTGGAATCTTGCTCCCAGAGAGAACTTGAGGAGAATAAGGGCTCTTGGCTAAGAACCTAAGAATGGTCAAGCCAAAGCACGTGTGTGCTAGAGGGAGGAGGAGGGGAACAGCCACCAGAGGCATCCAGCCCCTTTCCTTTCCCCAGCAGGCCTCAAGGGACCCAAACAGCATTCTGAACGGTGAACACCGGCTGCAAAGAAGTGGAATCAATATCTGAGGCAATTAGAAAAATAGCTGATTCTTCACGACAGGTTTTTAGAAGATGAACTGTCCCTGAAAATTCATTCCCTTGACTGGGGAGATAGACAGTTCGCATGCATGTGCTTATCCAGCAGCTGGATACACAGCGGGGCCCAGAAGGCAAGCTAGCAGGAGGATCAGGACAGAGCCAGAACTTGGGGGAAGCCCCCATGCAGGAAAGAGTTGACAAAGCAGGCCTGACTGCTATCTTTTGAAAAGCCTGCTTACAAGGTTGGCCCTGGCTGCTGTCTAGGAACTTGGTTTTCAGGAAGGTTTCCACTGTTTCCAGAAATTATAAGAGTGGCTCACAGTGCCAAAACTGTTTGTATAAACAATACGGTATATGGTGAACTCCTGTTTTCCTCCTGAGACTTTGGGTATTTGACAGATGCCTACATGACCAGCCCCCAATAAGAACAGGGGGCAGTGAATCTCTAATGAGCTACTCTGATTGGCAACATTTCACACATGTTGTCACAGTTCATTGCTGGGGGAATTAAGTGTGTCCTGTGTGACTCCACTGGGGAAGGACCCTTGGAAGCCGGCACCTGGTGTCCCCCAAACTTCACCCAGGTGTCTTTTCCCTTTGCAGATGGTGCTTGGTGTACTTTTGCTGTGATAAATGAGAGCCACGAAGACAGCTGTATGCTGAGTCCTGTGAGCCCTCCTAGTGAATTGCTGAACCTGGGAGTGCTCCTGGGGACCCCTGACACATCCGCCCATCTTGGATTTCCAGGCCAGGCCTGGGACACCAAAGCCCCTGCTTCTGGCCTGGGCCTCAGGACTCGGGTCATCAACGGGAATTATGGATTCTGCTGCCAAATTCCATTCTTCTCCCCACAACCTCCACATCCACACTCTGAGGACTCTCACAAGTTGAGATGGATTCTTGGGAGTTCTCTCAAGGTAATGCTATTAGGCACTGCTGATATAGAAGGTAGCAGGATCAATCCTCTAACCCAGTTCTGAGCCTCCTAGACCTTAAAACGCAGGACTGGAGGATCCTTTGCTTTCTAAGACTCAGCTGTCCTGCTCACTCAACACAAGCAAACACTGAGATTACTGAAGACCTGAGCAGGTTCAAACCCACGGCAACAGCCTACAGAATCACTCTGCGTAAGGGCAGGAAAAAATCTTAGACCAGTCAATTTCGCAAAGGGAGAAACTGAGGCCCAGCTGGGTTATGTAAATGCTGCTACCACCCCATGCAATACATATTTCTATCATTGCTGCTTTTCTACATTCTCATCTCTCCCCCACACCAGATCATGAGTTCCCCAAGAGGGGTGCAACATTTAGGCACTCAGGGAGTATTGAACAGATCTAACTCACCCCAGGTTACACAGCTCATTAGGAGAAGGACAAGGATTCGACTCGAGGTCTCCTGCCTCCCAGGGCAACGTTCTTGTTAGGGAGTAGTTCCAATAGACGACACTGACAAATCTCCTTACAGTCCGCACCCTGCACGCTCAGGAACACCCAAATGGGAAAGAACTTGCACAGGCAGGACCTCAAGAGACACTGCAAACAGCTGCGAGTCCCCGGGCTGAGCTATATTTCTCTGTCCCTGGATGTCTTGATCTCAGAAGGCACAGCAAACTTCTACCGTGGTCAGCATCACCCAGATGACCAGAAAGAACCAGCTCCAAGACTGACCCCTTTACTCTCAGAGTGGAGATTGGAAATAAACAAATGGACAGCTCTAGGCAAGAGAAATGACAACTTTATAAAAAATGTGATAATACAGCAAGATTTGATTGGGGTTTTTTTTTTTCTTTTTCTGGCAAGTTTGTAAAAAACACTTGGAATAAAAATTAGAAACATAACCTAATAAAAATTAGAAGCATAAACGTTTCAAGGAAATAGAATCATTTAGAAAGACAACAAAGAGAAAACAATGAGCGGCAAAAGCAGTGGCAACATGGGGAGAAAGCTGATTCTGTTGTGATGACACAACAATGAAGGACCAACATGAACCTGACCTTCCGCACCAGGCTGAGCTGAGGGGTGGGGAAAGGGTGGGGAGTAACCACGAGGCATGAAAGTTTCCCTAATGGGACCATACTGATGGCCACTGGCCCCGGGAGGTGGGGGAGCAATGGGCTCCTGCAAACAGGCCCAAGTCCCTCCACTTTCAGGGTCTACCAGCCACAGGGCAGTGATTCACAGCCGAATCCCTATGGATTGGCGATGTAAGGCTGGCTTCCTCCTCTGTCCACTTGTCCCTAACCTGCAACTCTGCAGGTCACTGTCCCACCGTGGTGAGCTCAGCAGGAGGAAGCTCATCAGAATGTCAACCTAAGCTAGGACGGCAAACTTGCCAGGGAGAAGCAAGAAAACTAGACATACGGGGCTACACACAAAACACCTTTTGGAATGTCGGCACCGTACCCAAGGTGGAGTTAGGACCACCCTGGAGAGGCAGGCTGAGAACCTCCAGCAACATTCCCCAGCCTCTCCTTCTTGGTGGAAGGTCCTGAGGCTAGACACTGGGGAAATTCTTGACTACATTCTGAGGTAATCTAACTATGACTTGCACAGATAGCTGAGAATGGTCACAAGAAAATTGGTGGCAAGAAGGGCAGAAAAGTTGCCACAGAGAGAAAAGGCTAAAATATACAATGGAAGGAACCATACTACAAGTAGGCTCAGAGATGACCAGAGTGTGGCCTGGGTCAGGGGTGGCCAGCAGTAGGGCCCACATGGGTCCTGGGCACACACAGCTCTTGTACTACTTGAGGTCACAGCCACATGAAAGGAGATGAGGGACTCAACAGAGGGCTTTCCCGACCCAGGCTAGCAGCAGCTCTGAGGCGGGGGGTTTCCCTTCTACTGACTCATGTCACGATGGTGACGAGCCAGAGAACCCGGGGCCTTGGGGTGGGGAGTCCCAAGGTTCCCTTCATCTATGACTTCTCCCATCTGAACAAGATTTAGGGGGAACTGATACTGCTAGACTTGAACTTGGAAAGCACTGAAGAGATCCCTGCAGGTAAGGGAGCAATAAGACCCTAAACCACCACTGAAAGAGAAATAGGAACAAAAAGCAAAGGTTTGTGGGACTCCCTTCCTATTTTATGCTAATTAACATTCTTTTTCTCTTCCGCCTCAGCACACATAATTCTAAGTCAAGATGGAATGTTCTGAAGGTTTAGAAGGCAGCAGCTGTGTGAACGTTAGTATTTTCTCCGCTTTCCACACTTCCGCTGACGGCTTCTGGGACGGAGCTCGCCAAAGTCTTCAACTTCATTTTCATAATCATCTTCCTGGACAACACCTGTTGAAAAAGCAAACGACAGAAACAAAGTGCAGAAAGATGACTTTTTCACTCCATTGAGAAATACAACATTCTAGTAAAACCTAATGTCTCTGAAATCATTGCTTTCAATTAAAGAATATAAAAAAAGCCTTCCACCAGGTGCCAGAGAGAGAGGATGCTTCTTTGAGTCCTGACATTATTTTCCAGGCTGAGAAACAGCCAATGCAAACACTCTTCTCCGGAACTAAGTTCTTTTACAGGCTGGTTCCTCCGGCCTTATGTTAGAGACCCTTTAAACGGCAAAGAAACCAAACACAAGCTCAACTCAAACACAGACTTGAGTTGGAATACCAGTTATCTTCCTTTTGAAACAATCACAAAAGTCAGAGTCCCAGCAGGGACTATATTCTAAAGATTTTTTCTATTGGCATAGACATTTATGCCAAGTCCCTTCAAGTTTTCCCCAGCGGTGGGGTCTGGATTTTCCAGTAGCATCTGGATTAGGAGGACTCCCAGAGGGCAATCTGGGGCAGGTGATATAGTTGGAGCAAGAAGAAATGAGGTCCAGTCAAGAGGGGGCAGCAGTTAGAATGGGCAAGAGGAAAGACTTTCCAGAGCATATAGAACATGGCAAGGTAATTCTGAGCTCAGAAGAGAAACCTGATTCACTCTGCACAGGCCTTTAACCCTCTGTAGGCAGACGCGTGTAGGTTTCCCCAATGATTTTGTTTTGTCCACAAATTTGTTTAGTTCATATCCCCAAGCCCAGAACAGTGTTGATTCATACTAGACACTCAATAAATATTCATTGACTTACATGAATGGTTGATCCAGGCAAACATATTTATCAAGAGATGGTTTTGCAATCCTTTGTCTATCCTTAGGAGTCACTGTATTGAGTATGAATAGTGACTGAACGTCATCGATAATAGCTCATGAGTGGCAAAGTGGTTTTTGAAAAAGCAACTAACGTGAGCCCAGATTAACGGCTCTAACAGTCAGATGGGGAGACTCAGATACTACGTTGCTAATAATTTGACTCACTGGGAGCGATGCTCCAAGACAGTGAGCGGCCACTATTGACATCACAGGCAGCCCCACTTCAAATTGACCCGGGAGTCAGCAGAACCAGCAACTAGAGACCCAGAACAATACCCTGGGAGGAAGGACTCCTTACCTTCCTGCTTCAAGTGGAGCTCTGTTTTCCTCAGCCACTCCTGCGCCTTTCTGACTGACGGGGTCAGAACGTCGACCTGCTGAGTCATGACTTCCTCCGCTATGGGAACGAAAGAACAAGGGCTCTGAGTGAAGGGGCCCCTGCAGGGACTCAGACACCCAGTCCTAGAGCCAAAGCCACCACCTCCCAAGAACCTGTGTCTGTGCCTCTCCTGAGGAGAACGACATGGTAAGGACCCACAGCCACCTTCTGCCACAAACATAAACTACAATAAAACGCCAGCCTGATGCCGTTGCTGTGTGTCTCTAGAGACTGCCAACAGCAAATCTCTCACGGAAGCTTTTGTTCAAAATGTCATTCAACCTTAAACTTGAGTGTCTGAATTGTAGAATGATTTTAAAATATGTAATTTTACTAATTTTATACACAGCACACTTCCACTCAGTGTTGCTAAGAAGTAGCTAATAAAGAAGTTAGAGGAAATGTGATTCAAAGACCACAGAATTCGTATTATTAAAGGCTCACAGTGGGTACGGTTGAGGGACGCTCCTAAAAGGAAGAGAACAGCTACGCGTCTCTAGATCTTAGTCACGGGTTCAGCACACAGTAGGTGCTCAAGAAATGATCACTGAATGAATGAATCAGAAGCTTAAAGAGTTTCCTCAAGATTTTAAACATTTTCCCTATAGCCTCTCCACAGAGTTAGTTAGCAGGCCCTTTTCTGTCAGCAGTGCCAGGGGAAACCATCCTGGCCCAAGACAATCAGAGTTTTCATCGGGGGAGGGTTGGTCCAAACAATGCCGTTTTGCTGTAACTTGAGAACACACAGTCCTCACTTGTATTTCTGTTAAGGCCAAGTTCTATCAACCCAGGTCAGACAACCCCTCAAAGGACTTGACTCTGACATGCGTTCTCAAAGTCCAGGTTCTAACATCCCCTGGAACCCATTTCTGAGGGCCCCTTACCTCCAGCCCAGGCCTTGCGTCTGTAGAGGTCCTCCACCATATCCAAAACCTTTTCGATGCTCTCCTGGACCTTCCTCTGCAGCATGTGGCTGTGCTCTTTGGAGCCCAGGTGACTGGAGATCCACACGCTCCGCTCAATGTCCTGCACCACTAGCTTGCCTTCCTCAATGGCTGGCTCCACCTTCTCCCGGAAAAATTCAGAGTATTTCTGGTAAGCCACTTGCTGCCTCTGATGGCCTTCTAGGTGGATATGCTGCTCATAAGACTCACTGTTCCTCTCCCAATACTCCTTGTCTTCCAGCTCAGCCCTGGAAAGGGCCACAGCCTCTGAAGGTGCTCCCTCAAATGCTTTATCGGGAGCGAAATAGTTCTCAGGACAGCAGGTGAACTTCACTCCGCACAGGTCACACTGGGTCCTGTCAACGTCGGCCTTTTTGAAGTTGCCGGCCCTGGGCTCCCCAGTCTCCTCCCTGAAGTGCTTCTTCTGGGCACTCGCCCTTCTCCAGCTGATGCACAGGGACACCACCAGGCACACTCTTCTCAACTTCCGCTGGATGGAAGCCTTCCACTGCTTCTTGGAAAGGATGGCAGTGAGGAGGTGATCTTGGTCTTCTGATACAAGCTCGTTCGTCTCATTCTGACCAAACTCAGACTGTGGTTCAGCAAAGTAGTGCACGGGGTCCACATAGAGCAGGCGGTTTAATTTGACCTCCTCATGATAGAGGCCACGGATCACAACCCCTTTGGTATGCATGCTGTCCCACCGCCAGTAGCAGTCCATCAAGTACTCTTCATCCCGCTCAAGGAGCAGGTCCTGCAGCGCCTCAGCCACAGACTTATCATCGACCGCCATCAACACCCGCTTCACCACTTTCAGGAGCCTCTCAGGCACCTGGTGTGGGCAGTCCACACTCATCAGCTTCAGCTTCCTCTCGATCTCCTGGAAGTGGTGGTACAGAAGAGTCTTGCAGTTTGGCTGCAGAACCTCCTTGGCATTGACCAGCATCACCAAGCACAGCACCAGGGTCCGCTCTGCCTCACCAGAGACTACATAGTCTATGTCACTAAAGGCATCGAGCAGAACATTGAAGTTCTCATTCTCATCACCGCATAGCACCTTGACGAGGTAGGAGAGGTGGTACCGGAAATTCTGAATGGCTCTTATCACGTCCTTAGGTTTGTATCCCTGGATGATGGAGAACACGTCCCCGAGCTCTTTGTCCTTGCTGAACAGGAACTCCCAGTAGTGTAAGAGTGCAATGTAGCTCTTGGGGAGGCAGAGGATGGTATTCTTCCAGAGGCAGGCCAGGACCGCCCCGCAGTGAATGAACTGGAACTCCAACAGGGCCACTGTGTTTCCGATGCTGGGGATGAGTGGCTCCTTGCACCTCTTAACAAGGACGTTCATGAAACGGAAAAAGAGCCTCTTGCAGTCTTCTGGGTTCCTGTACACATAGAGCTGGTCGATGCAATTCTCCAGCAGCCGGATGAAGCACAGGTGGGTCTTCTCGGCACTTTCATCGTCCTTGTTGGGCGCCAGCATGCCGAATTTCCCTTCTATTCCTTTCATCCTGCTGCCTCGTCCCCTGCCCCTTTCCTCTTTTTCAGACTCTAGAGCTTTGAGCTCCCTGTTGTAGTTGTCCTCCTCTTGGTGGAGCAGCTTTTCAAAGTCCTCCGGGTAGTTTGAAGAGAGAAGGAAAGCCTGCATGGCGCTCAGCCACAGGTCTGTAGACTCCCGGCGGCTTCGTACACTTGCGTTTTGAAACAGAAAATGGATGTACTCTTTTAGAGCAAACTTGTAGGATCGGAAGAATTTGTAATTTGGTTTGAGGATTTCTTTGCATGCCATGATGTTTTCTGACAACACTCTCTGATGGAAATGCTTAGGGAAGAGGACATTCAGAAAGGATTTGCAAAGGCCATACGTATCTGTAGATAAAATATAATCGATTTCTTCAAGTTCTTGAGCTAAAATTTTAGGGAATACCTTTTTGGCTTCCAAAAGCAGTCCATTGATTGCCACCAGCTGCATTTTTGACTGAACCAAATACTTGGCCTCACAACGCCGCAAAGGCCTGTGGAAATCTTCACAGTTTTCATTCTCGCATTTTAAGCCTACAATAAACTTCATGCAGACCCCGGGGTAGGTCCTCCCAAGCAGGCTCCGTGTGACCTGACACAGCCTGCTCAGAAGGTGTTTCTTTAGGGCTAATTTCACTTGCTCAGTCATTATCAAGAAATGGTCTTTTGTTTTCTTCTCTTTCAAGTTTGAATCCAGGTCAAAAATTATTTTTAATATGGGTCCAGGGTCATTCTGAGCCATCTGACAATACTCGGCATCCACCTGAGAAATCCCAAAAAACTCAAAACAAGACTTGACCATTTCCTTTTCCGCATTGTTGGTCACTTTTTTAAGGGCCCTGACCAGATCGAGGAGGACTTCCAAGCCCCCTGGAGCCAGGGCCAGGACCTTCTCAGGCTCGGCCTCACACAGATAGGTGGCTTCATAGAGTGCTTCTACTACTCCAGCCGAGTGGTTGAGTTTGTGAAACTTGAAGAAGGCGTCCTTGAGCTTCTGAAAGTCTTTCAGGATTACCCCCTGCAGGAAAAAGGCCTCAGCAATCCCAGACAACTGACTGGTTTGATGGTAGAGATCAACGGCTTCTCTCAGAATGGCCTTGGTATTTTCTATGTCTGAACCACTGGCCACATTGAGGCGGGCAGCCTCCAGCAGACACGAGGCCTGGAAGTCCTTGTCGGCAGTGAGCCTGGCAGCCTCCAAGAGGTAGCCATGTTGCTTCATCAGCAAGGCAGCCTCTTCTCTGCGACCTTCCCTCTTCAGCAGATCTGCAGCTTCTGCTAGCCGTTTCCGAGACTTCAGGAAGACCAGCTGGTCTTCTATGTCCAGCTTCGAGAGGACGACCATCATCTCCTTGATCTTATTTGCACTCAGGTACTTTGCTGCAGCCTCCAAGTATAACTGACTGGCAGAATAGGAGAGCTTGGATATGGGAAGGCTCTTGGCCTTTACCATTTCTTCGTACCTGCAATGACAGACACGCAAATGTCAACTCATTATTACCTAATAGAAAATTTCTTCCAAAATACAGCACAGAGCAACTTACATAAGATTCTCACATGTAGATACAAACTACAAAATAGGACCTCCACTTATCCAGCATCATTATAAATGCTTCATTTTATACTGACAAAATTAATTATTCATTCCCCAAGGAACTGAGCATTAGTGTGTTTAATTAATGAAATATAATGGAGTTGCAACCTAAGCAAGTGAAAGTTAAGTTTGAAAGTCAATCTGTAGGACAAAAGTTAGGCACAGTCAAAATTGCCCCTGAAAAAAATCCTTTAAACTGTCATAAAAGCATGATAATCCTTTTGGGTAAACAATACTGTTCAGTGTGATATGTGATTAATGAGAAAGGATGAAGATGGAAGCTATACACAGGCCAGTGAGTGTATTAGTCTTCCTCTTCTTATCCAACCTCTGATTCTTCTCTTTTGCCAGGTATGCATGTGGTTGAGTTAGTGTGAATTCATGAAGTTCTGAAGGGGTCCCCTTTACTCGGCTGATCAAAGTCAGTACATCCCACACTACCAATTTTCAAGGCACTGGAACAACCCAACAAAACATGCTTACTTTTGAACTCTTGCAGGACAAAATATATTTCCTCACAACCACAGAAGTGCCCAGAGACCTTATGATGCCCCAGAATTATCCTGTAAATATCAGATTTCCTAGTATAAACAGGCCCTCCGTGAAGGAGTGTAAATAAAGATAAAGGAGGGGAATATACTTCTCATGTGAGTACTGGCTGATGGAGTAGGGAGTATTTTTAGCAAGTTTAAGGAACCATCTACATATTTTCTTTTCAAATCTAAAATGTCCTCAGTGTATTTTGAGTCATGCCAGTTAGCAATTGAATTCTACATCCAGTATGCACAGCCTCCAAAAGACACGCAGATATTTCTAGTGTGAGGCTCCAGTTAATACTCAGACTACTGGGGCCGGACCCGTGGCCAAGTGGTTAAGTTTGCGCGCTCCACTGTGGAAGCCCAGGGTTTTGCTGTTTCGGATCCTGGGAGCAGACTTGGCACCACTCATCAGGCCATGCTGAGGCAGCGTCCCACGTGCTACAACTAGAAGGACCCACAGCTGAAATATACAACTATGTACTGGGGAGATTCGGGTAGAAAAAGCAGAAAGAAAAAAAAATACTCAGATTAAGATCTCAACTCAACAATTCATTAAAAACTCTCAGTTGTATACCTCAAAAAACCTGAAAAAAATTAAAATAGTAATGAAAGACCAAAAAACAAATGTTTCTAGGGAAAATCTATGATTATTCAATGCTCTTCTGGAAAAGTGAGAACAGAAGGTTAAATAAATAATTGAAAGTATTAAAAAAACAACTCTCAGTCGGTTTTGTCATATGAACTCACAAGAGAACTGGCCTGGTCAATTACTCACAACACCACTGCATAGCACCCTGCTGACTGGGTACCCAATAAATGTCACAGCTGACACTCTGTATGGACTGATAGTTTGTGTCCCCTAATCCCCTAAAATTCATATATCGAAGCCCTAATGCCAAGTATGGGTGTATATGGAGATGTGGCCTCTAAGGAAGTTATTAAAGTTAAATGAGGTCACAAGGGTGGAGCCTTGATCCTATAGGATTAGTGTCACCAGAGTGAGCACATGCTCTCTCTCCAAATATAAGCACCAAGGAAAGGCCATGTGAGGACAAAGAGAGAAAGCAGCCATCTGCAAGCCAGGAAGAGAGCTCTCACCAGTGACCCAGTTGACTGGAGCCTTGATCTTAGACTTCTAGCCTCCAAAACTAAGAGAAAACAAATTTCTGTTGTTTAAGCCACCGAATCTACGGCATTCGTTATGGCAGCCTGAGCTGACCAATACCTACTGATTGAGTATATCATACACATGATGGTACCCAAGACCTGGATAAAGAAATATGCTCAATTACCACATGGTACTGGACACCCACTTTTCCATTTCCAAAAATAAAACTCAATATCTATCTATGTGCTGGTTATACAAGTATATTACTTTGTGAAAATTATGTGCACTTTTTTGAATAGATGTTATACTTTAATAAAAACTAATTTAAAAATAAAAATCTCAAGTTTGAACGTCTAGGTCAATTATGCTCATTTCGTTACATGCATAATTTGGTAGAAAGAAAAGAAATATAGAACCAACCCATAGCCTACTTTTCCAGGAGCTGAGAGCAGACTCAAACCCCTGCTGAGCAGAAATGTAGATAGCAGACTCTGTCATTCTTGCTGTCTCATATCACCAGGAACATCTCCCAGAGCATCAACCACAGGCTGTTTCTGGATTCCTTGCCAACTACTAACCCCACCCATCTCCACTTCACCTTTGGAATATTAGCTGAGCTAAAGGTTCAGGGAGGCCTCTACAGGTCATGTATAAACTCATGTGTCCTACAACCGAGGGTGTGTGTACACACATATCATACACATACATATGAGCGTAGGGCTGAGCATCTGCCAGTAGATAATGATGAAGCAAAATCCTGACTTCCCACTAGTGCTCTTACCTTTATCCATCCACACATCAGCAAAACTGTCAGCTTAGCAGGTAAAGGTGGAGCGGACAGAACCGTCATTAAGTACAAAATTGTCATGCATGTTATATATACACTCGTAACATACCCTTCATCTTCTCTGTCCCTTCCCTTCATGACATTGTGTCAAAGCTTATAGACAGAGTGGAAAACACAGAGTCCTGCTCTCAAGGAGTTCTTGACCCAGCACTGAGGCCACCACTCAAGTAGAAGGTAGGCAACATGGTCAAGCAACTTCAGAAGAGCAGGATGGCACAACCCAGGGCAGGTTGTCCCCATGAAGCAGCGAGAGGGACAGAGAGGAAGGGGAAGGGGGAGAATAAAACCACCTACTTTTCCACTGCAATAGCAGCTTCTTCAAAAAGCTCCTCTTGGCAGTACATTTTGAGTGCTAGATCAAATTCCTGAATCTGCTCAAAGCATCTGAAAGCTTCTTTGTAGCACTGGCTTCGCTTATAGAAATAGGCGGCATCTTTTATCTAGAACAGAGTGAAACCTTACTCGTAGAGTATTCAAAACATGACTTTTTATCTTAAAAATAAGCCAACACCATGAATAATAAAGAGGATGATCATATGTCTGCTATTTGTTAGAATCCAGTGACAAATACTAAAACATAGGTAATATTAGGAAAACTAATTCTTTATAAGGAGAAAATAAAGTTAGATGCCAACCTCACACCATACACAAAGGTAAGCTCCAGATGGATTAAAGATCTAAAGGTAAAAGATACTGGAGGAAAATGTAAGAGATTATCTTTGTGACCTTGAGGTAAAGAAAGTTTTCAACAAAACCCAAAATGCACAAAGTTCAGGGGAGAAACTGATGGATTTGACTACATCAAATGGTTCAACAAAAGACACATGAAATAAAGTTAACAAGAGAAGACAAACATTAACATCTAGACCAGCAGTCAAAAAGACCTTTCTGTGAGGATGGAGATATTCTCTATCTATGCTATCCAATATAGTAGCCACTAGCCACATGTTAATAGCGAGCACATGAAATGTGGGTAGTGCAACTGAGGAAGTGAATTTTTTATTTATTTAATTTTAATTTTCACATGTAGCCACTGCACTAGACTGGGCAGGTCCAGACCATAAAATGGATTCTTGCAGCCACAAGAAGAAAACTTTCCTGAAAACACAACAAAAACCAGACAAAGGACATAAACTGGCAGTTTGCAGTGGGGGAAACTTGAATGACAAATAAATGAAGATATTCTACTTCACTAATAAACAGAGAAACGCAAATTAATATCACAGGGAGGTACATCCATCAGGTCTGCAAAAATTAGAAAATCAGATCCCATTGAACATAGTCAAGAATGCGAGGAACGTGGAACCCTCAGGCACAAAGTGGTACAGCTGTTCTGAAAAGCAAAGTGGCTTTCACTTTCACTTAGTGAAATTAAGTATAAGCACACCCTGGGGCCAGCAAGCAATACACCTCCCAGATCTCACCCGCAACTGGAAGGAGACACACTGCATCACAGCACTGTGTGTGGCGACCGGGAGGTGGTGGCAACTTGGACATGCACCACTAGGGAAATGGGTAAGTCAAATGCAGTAGATGCCCACTCTGGAACACTACCAGCAGTCAGAAACCTGGCCAGACTGTAAAACCATAGCGGGGGGTGGAAAAGGTGAAAAAAATAGAACAAGATGCTCTATTTAGACAAGCTTAAAATACATATGTATAGAAATACTACTTATTCTTCAATTATGCATGCGTATGGGGACACACATTACATGCATTGGAATGGCTGCCAGTGAGAAGAAAATAGGAATGGAGACTGGCCACAAAGAAGAAGAGGATGAACAAAATAAAAACAATGGTAGGTTTGCTGTGAACAGAAGAGGAAATCCCACTCCTCTTCCTCTCACACTTCCCATCCAACCCATCAGCTAATCTTGCCTACGTGACTCTCCCAACACTTCCCAGATATGACCCCTTCCCGCCACCTCCACCACCTTCGTGGCAATCCAGGCCACCATCTTCTCAGCCTAAGCCACCAGTAGAACTCTCCTAACTGGCCTTTCTGCTTCGACTCTTGCTGCCTACAGACCTCTCCACAGAGCATCAAAATAATTAGTTTCATGTCACTCCTCCAGTCAAAACCTTCCACGGGCTCCCCATCACACTGGAACAAAATCCACTCCCTGCCATGGACAATGAGGCCCCACATGACTTGTTCTTTCCATCCTCTCTTGCTCATTTTACCATTTCCAACCCGCTCACTCTGCTCCGGCCAAACTGGCTTCCTCGCTGTTCTTCAAACTTGCCCACACACTCCCACCTTGGGGGTTTTTCCCTGTGAGGTTCCTTGGCCTGTGATGCCCTCCAGCAGCTGTTCTCAGAGTCTCTGTTCAAAAGCCAGCTCCCTGACACCCCCACCCCAGTCTAAAGTAGCAACACCTGACACACTCTCGCTCCTTACCTAGCCCTCATCACCACTAACATCTTCTATACTACCGGCTTGTCTGTCATCTCTCCCCCACTAGGGAGGGAAGCTCTGCAGAGGCAGGGGTCTCTGCTTTGTTGCCTGCTGGTCCCCGAGCACCCACAGTGCCTGGCACACAGGAGGGGGTCCATCTATTTGCTGAATATTTAATGTCATCATTCTACTTGCTGGACTTGAGGTGCAAAGAGAAAACAAAAACAAAACCAAAACGAAACAAAGCAAAATACATATGCCAGGCCCTCTGATAAATCTTAGCTGGGTTTTATTTAATGAGACAAGCTACACAAAATGCCAAAATATAAACAGGATTCAGGTGTGAGGTTCTTCTACGTCCAGAAACCTCACAGAGCAGGGAGCCCCTAGCCCCATCCTGCCACATCAGCAAAACCCCATAACCAGAACACCCCATCTTTTTCCTCTCCTTGTCAATGCTGATTACCCAGAAGAAAATTCCCTGAGAGTGAATGTAGGTGCCAAGTGTGCGCCCAAATGGAGAGAGAGAAGAGAGGGCCGCCTCTAAGAGGCAGCTCCCTACTCTGGCCTGTTCTGTTCCATGAGGAGGTCCCCACCTGCCATCCAGAGCAAGGGCCTTGAGAGGTTTCCAGGGAAACCAATCTTGCTCTTTGGAGAGGGGTAGGAAGCAGGCAAGGCAGAGGAACTCCTGAAAGGAAATCTCACACTCCTACAGCCCCCCACAAACATTTCTTCCCAGAGATAGCACACATTTGGGGCTGGGAACAGGGAAATGATTTGACTTAAGGATTTTGACAAAGGCTACTGCCAAGCTGGTCAATTTGAATCATGCTGGTCAGTTTGGTGGGATGACCACAAGAGGTCTGAGGCTGGCTGACAGTTGAACAGCCTTCCCGGGAGGGGCCTAAGCAATGAAAGGGACCAGACTCTTTCCTGAATGGGGCTTGGAGCTTCTAGAATGTACTGGTGAGGGAAGGTGGAAGAAGCTGCCACCAGTGGTCAAGGCTGTGGCAGCAGAACAAAAGAGGGGGCTGTACCTCCAAGAGCAGAGTGGCCTCCCCATCTGGAAGGTGCTGAAGTTCTGGAGAAGGGAACAGGGGCTGCACTTACGGCCTCCTGTTCTCCCCCCGCCCCCCTACTTTCAGAGGCAGAGCTTGGCAGGCTGGGGGAGGCAAGGTGAGCAGATAAGGAAGGAGTCTCTGGCCCAGTCATGGCAGGCGCTGGTAGGCAAAAGAAAAAGAGATAGGCTTAGGCCTCTCCGCTGTAGTTGTCACTGTTTAGGTTCCAAGCTGGTGGCAGTGGAGATTGGAGGGTGGGGGCTAAGAACATGGAGAGGTTGGAAATTCTAGTTCTTGGAATCTTAGGACCCAAACTCCCACCCACACTGAAATCCTTACTCCATCCTCATCTCCTACCATCCTGACAAGTCACATCTCATAATAAACATGAGGCAGGGCAGGCAGCATCGGGAAGCCTTATCTTCTTTGACCCTGACTTAGGACCACATTTCAAACTTTCAAAAGTAGGTCCCACCTCCACCCTGCCCGATGGCAGAGGAGCTCTGAGGACCCAGGACTTCCTACAGCTCACATACAGAT
Source organism: Equus quagga (assembly GCF_021613505.1). NCBI lineage: Eukaryota > Metazoa > Chordata > Mammalia > Perissodactyla > Equidae > Equus > Equus quagga. The sequence goes on along the minus strand of NC_060267.1, from coordinate 147,202,003 downwards.
GTGGAAACCCACCTTCCTACTGGAGGGTCATAAAGCCTGATAGAGGGGGAAATGCAAAAGCCACACGTGGGCAGGCGCTCTAGAGCAAAGCTTCTCAAACCACCTGTGGTGAAGGACCAGATGGTTTTACGTGTCCTCCAATCCATCACAACTGATACACTAAAAACACATCACGTAACGTACAGCAGGGTGACTACAGTCAATAATACTGCACTGTATATTTGAAAGTTGCTAACAGAGTAGATCTTAAAAGTTCGCGTCACAAGAAAACAAATTTTTTTAACTATGTGTGGTGATGGACATGAACTAAACTTACTGTGGTGATCATTTCTCAATAAATACATATATCGAATCATTATGTTGTACACCTAAAATACAGTGTTATATGCCCATTATATCTCACTTTAAAAAAAAAAAGAAGAAAAATGAATCACTAAGAAAATCATCCCACTTGGATGTTATGGCAATGCCAAATTGCTATAAAAACTCTGCAGGCTTTCATCTTCCGTGTTAATCTTGTTGCAGACAAATAACAGCTTGTGGCCTGTCGCCAGCCTGCTGACCACTCTGTGCGTGGCTATGTTCTAGACTAGCAGCTCTGTTCAACAGAACTTTCTAGAATGACAGAAATGGTCTCTAACAATAAGCACTTAAAATGTGGCTAGGGAGACTGAGGAACCGAATTTTTAGTTTTAATACATTTTAATTAACTTAAATTTTAAATTAAATAGCCACATGAGACTGGTGGCTGCCAGAGTGGTTGGTGCAGATCTAGTGTAATTAACCGGGAACATAGAAAAATTGCCATGTAAATGCCAGGCCATTCGCCCAGGCCAACTCCAGACTGAACATAGAGAGAAAGAAGGCAGGAATATTCTAACCCTCATCTTCCCTTTGATTTGAACATTTGGTTTCCCTGTAGTTAATATCAGGTCTCAAACATTCCCACAGATGTGGACACACACACACACATATGCGCATGTGCGCGCACACACATCTTTGGAGCCATGTAAACGTTTGAGCACGTGGAGAGAGAAGGGCTACCCTAGAGTCAACACGGCCAGGCTCTCTCTCTTTAGACTGGAGGCCCCTTCTGACACAGCAGAGGCCGAGGGTCGCCCCTCCAGCTGCCGAGTGAAGCCCAGCTCTCCTGGGAGCAGCCGCGGGCTGGTGCCGTCCGTACCTTTCCCAGCCTCTCGCTCAGCTGGGCGCAGAGCTGGAACTCCTTGGCGTAGCTCAGACACTTAAGGGACAGCTTTGGTTCTTTGCACTCCAAATAGGTCTTCGCCAGTTCCAAATACTCCACCTGCTTTTCCCTGGGAGGAGGGAAACAAAACAGAGCTTCCGTGGAATGTTGATCTAACGCGAATACATTTAACCCGCGTGCTCTCCTCAGAGCAAAGCTGAAATGACCCCTGAGACTCTTACCTGGGGCTGACTTTCTTGGATTTCATGTTCAGGGCGGTGTCGTGGGCCAGCGCCAGCTTCTCTTTCTCAAACGCACCTCCTTTTTGGTAACACTTAGCTGCAACCTGGAATAAGCGAAAGGTTTCCATTCCCAGTAAGGTAAAGGAGGTGCCGTCCAGACCAAGAGTTACAGCATGCACCCCACATCGGCACTGACAAAGCCCTGAATCTCACCCCTCTTAGCCAATCTGCGGGTCGAGCAGGAAGGTGCCGACAAGCTAAAGAAAATGGCCTCAGAGGATACAGCCCAATAGTGTTACCAGCTAACACTTCACCCTCGAGCTTCCTTTTGGAAGTACCCAGAAGCCATGGAAAATATATAATACATATTTTTACAGGCCACCCTAATAACACCCTCATTCAATCTTCAACAGCCATGTGCAAGAAGTTTCATCCCTCTCGTATATACTAACAGCCTCAGGTCAGAGACACAGAGTGATTGGCCCAAAGTCACCCAGCGGCTTTTCAGGGCTCACCCAGGTCCTCTCTAGTTGGTAACTACAAAGGCTAACTGGCACTGTTGGTGGAACTGCCACGGCACACCTACTGTGGGTAGAAATGGGGACAGAGATGGTGTCACGACACGTCCCAGAAGAGAACTGACCAGATCCTTGGGACACGCACATCTGTGTTAACCACATAGAAGGTGGGCAGGCAAGTGTCACAGGGGAGTCACAGTGCACTCCAATCCCTGCCAGCAGAAAGCTGCTTTTCTAAAACAGGAATGCTAAAAGCAGGTCTCAAAGCAGGCTACAATGCAGAAAGTTCACATTCTGTCCAGCATATAGAGATTAGGTCTCAGCGTGGGCAAGGGACAGATTAAGTGGCACTTACTGATAAAGTGGACAGGAGGGCCTCTCTCTCCCTCAGGCTCTTTGCTCCAGCCTCCCTGACCCCATGTGCCTCCTTTCATCCCCGTGACCTGTACCATGCTCCTTTCTGCCGCAGGGCCTTTGTACACACTGTTCCCTCTGATTGAAATGCTCTTGCTTTCCTCCTCTGCCTGGTTAACTTCATTCATCCTATAGGTCTCAGCTCCCTTACTCAAAGCAGCCTTCCCTGGCCTCCCCGTCCAGGACAGGCGGTTCCAGGGGCAGCTGGTCTCTCATCTGTGACATGTGCATCAGCTGGAACTATGCACTCTTCTGTATGCCTGTCTTGCTCACCATCATATCCCCACGTCCTGAACACAATGGTTGGCCCATAACTCTACAGGAATCTCCTGAATCAATGAATCTCAAGTGGTTTCCATTTATATGGTGGTTCTGAAACATTCATTGACATGCAGCCAAAAAGTCAATAAACCACCTGAGTCTTGAAGTTCTTTGGCAGAGTCAAAATAAAGTCAGGTGAGGAGAAGGCTTTTTATAACATTCTCATCTGTGCCAGCTCCCCTAAAAAGATTTTAGAGTCAAACATTCAAAAGGTATTTTTAGCGGGATAAAGAATTGGAAATTCATGGGCAACACGTCTGGCTAACACCAACAGTGGTCTGAAGGGATTCAAGAGAAGAACTGTACATGGTTCTCCAGTTCACACCGTACCTGCTGCCCATGTTACCCGTCCCTACCCTTTCTCCAAAAGCGAATTCTTGGTTTTATGACAACAGCCAAGTGTTCAGTATTTCTTTCCAGTTATAATAAGGATGGGTAGTGAATAAAATTTTGAGACTCTGTCAACTTCTGCAGCTAAATACCCCATATTTATGGAAATAGTTTCCAGACACACCCAAACATACAACAGTGCAAATTCTGCTTTCTTACCCCTACAACCCATTGCAGGGGTGGCCACAGTCCTTCACTGCCCCCGTATCCATCCACACACCTTTACAGTGTAACTCGAGAGCTTCCCCCATCAAGAATGCTGCCCATTTCCCCTGCCTTCATATCTGGGCTGTGACTTGCTTTGGCCAACAGAATGCAGCAGAAATCCTGGGCCAGCTCTAAGACCAGGCCTCAAGAGGCCTTTGTGCTTCTGTTACTCTCTGTGAACCCTGCTCAGGCATCATGTCAACAAGCCCAGACTAGACTGCTGGAGGATGATGGGCACGTGATCCAGGAACCCCATTCACGCCCATCACCTGAGCCATGAGGCACCCAACCCCCAGGAGCAGACCTGGTGCTGACTGGCAGCTGAGTTCAGATGTGTGAGTCACCCAGCTGAGACTGGAAGATCTACTCAGCTGAACTCAGCTTTGCCAGCCCACAGAACTGTGAGCCGCATAAGTGACTTGTTTTAAGCCACTAAGTTTTGGGGTTGTTTGTTATGCAGCAAAAGGTAACTGATAAACCCCAGATGTGAGTTACTTACTGTAGACTTAAAACCATTTTCTCTGCCACAGCGGACAACACTCTCCTAAGAACTGAGAATAAGAAAACTCTGACAGTGCCTTTTCCCAGGCATGTCAGATGGAAGACCCCTCGAATGGTGGTTTCCATTAAGCTCTGACTTGCAGCTTCATTGCACTCATCACTTCCCAGTACCTCCACTGGGGTCCAACTCTATGAAACTCCAATGAAAACATGGATCATTAAAGCAGCAGGACAAGCCCTTCAGAGAAATCACTGTGTCAAAACATTTGCTCAGAAGTGGCAAGAGAACCCCAGACACTTTTTCCTGTAACGTTGGAGGAGTTGGACCTGAGTCTAACAAAACCTCAAAGTCTAGCATGAGCACTGAGGCATGGAAAGGAAAGAAAGCGATCTGTCCAAAACTCAGCTCTAGTTGCTCTCTCAGGAAGCACTGCCTACAGATGCAGGCGTGGAGCACTCCAGGTGCCTGGGAGGACCAAAACGTCCATTTTTGTGTGGTCATGCCTGTGATGGCAGACATCGTAGGGTAGTTACCCACAGCACTTTGTTGCCTGATGGCAGAACCTACCTCCTGTGCAGAACTGTGATTGCTAGTGGGATTTCTCTCCCAGACTCCCTTGCAGCCAGGAATGGGCATGTGACCTAGTACTGACCAATGAGATGTAAGGATAAATCCACTGGGGACTTCATGAAAAAAGACCAGACTGTGAGAGGAACGTGCCTGCCCTTCATTCCTGCTGGGGATGCTGCTGGGGAGAGTTGGGTGCTTGGCATGGCTACAAGCATCTATTGCAACCATGAGGGGGACATCTCTCATAAACTGCAGATGATGCATGGAAGAGATGGAATGAGACTGGGCCCATGTTGACTTTCCTGAACTGCAGAACCAACCCTGAGGCCAGACTTCTTGTTACTGGATGAAAAACACCACTCCCATCATTTTCACAGGATGTTTGGGACCTCCAGGTGAAGACATCCTTAACACTGCATCACGGGAGAGACACATGCAGTGGTGCACCCTCTGAGACCATGGGACGTGGAGGAATGCTGACTGTGGGGAAAGGGATGAGGCTCTTCCAGCTGGTTTCAATATTTCAAGAGGACTACCAGGGACAACACTTCCCGGGAGAAGACCGCTCAGGCTCGCCTAGATGGCTTGTGGCTGAAAATCAGTCAGCTCAGTCTAATGATAAAGCTGAACTATGCCCACCAGATTCAGAATGGCAGGCAAGTCTATGTGTGATCAATTTGAAAAACAAATGAGGGGACCAATCTGTCGCTGTTTTAAAATGCAGTATGATGACAGCAAAAGCTTTTAGGCATAGAGTACAGGAGGGAAAGAAAATAAATAGAAGGATTTGTTGGTGGGGCAGAGGCCATGACCTTGCATTTTCCTATCAGCACTTGGCCAAAATGAAGGCTTGTCATGCCTGCTTCTGGGGAAGGAGCAGGACAGGGAGCTCTCCTCATCACGGGTGACCTGATGCTTCAGAAGAAGTGGCACAAGCGCTATTACCCTCACCCTGTGTTGGTGACAAACGTTGATGGTGAGAAACCTGCCTGTGAGGCCTGATGGGGCCACCGGATACAAAGACCTCATTGCCCCCCGCCCCGGCCCCGGCTCCGGGTCCAGCCCCTTACCTTCCAGCACTGGTGTTTAGCATAGTAATCTCCTTGTGCAATCCACTCCTTAGGGGTTGAGGTCTTAACAAACATGCTATCATCCAAGTCTAGAACGAAAAAGAAAAGTGGGTTTGCTTCTTTGGGTGTTCATTCACTTAAACCTGTTGTTATGGGCTGAATTTTGTCCCCTGACCCCAAAAATTCCTATGTTGCAGCCCTAACCCCCAGTACCTCAGAATGTGACGGTATTTGGAGACAGGGCCTTAAAGAGATGATCGAGTTAAAATGTGCTGTTACGGTGGGCCTAATCCAATCTGACTGATGTCCTTACAGGAGGAGGACGTTAATACGTCCAAAGAGACACCAGGGGCTTGCACAGAGGAACAGCCATCTGCCAGCCACAGAGAGAGGACTCAGAAGAAACCAAACCTGCCGACAGCTTCATCTTGGACTCGTGGCCTCCAGAATTGTGAGACAATAAAGTTCTGTTGTGTAAGCCATCCAGCCTGTGGTTTGCTATGGCAGCCCTAGCAAATAGATACACCTGCGTTGTCTTTCCAGTCTTCACTTAATACATATTTTAGCTTACCAAGCCAGGCGGTTGTAGGTTTTGGAAGGAGGAGGTGGGGATGAGAAAGGATGCTGTTTGGTGTTTGAACTTTGGTCTACCTTCCATTTCTATGGCTATGAATTAGAAGACAGATGGTAATTTCTAATTTCTCCTTGAAAGTCCAAAGCCATGTAGCTCTTAGCAAACTCCCATGCTGGGACCTTAGCAAGGGACAAGGTGACAGGATTTTACAGTATTTCCAAATGTGCAGACTTTGCCCTCATCCTAGTAAGCAATCTGACACATTCTCTTTGGTGGACACAGACTATCACAACCACCTGCTGTCAGACCCGTCTGTTACCCTCACTAGCCTTCTGGCAACTGTATCACCACCCCCCTCAGTGGGCCCCTGAGCATCACCAGCAGTGGGTGACACTCCCTGCAGGTCTGAACCACAGCTTCATCACGCACACAAAAGACAGTGACTACCAGGACAATGCTGACAGTCACATCTGAGCTGGAGGAGTCAGGGACACCCAGGCCAATGAATACCAATCAGGGAAGCAAGGCAGACGTGCCAACTTTGTTTAGAGGTGCAAAAACACACGTTGACCCCTCCCTGCTGGCCCTCTGTCATGCCCTGCAGCACCGTGTGCAAAGATGACTTCGCAGTGTCTTGTTCTGACTCTGTATACACAATCAGTGCCCTGGTGACATTTTATGCCCACAGCAAAGTCCCACAGTCTCTCTGAATAGGGCCAGTGAACTCCACTGGCACCGTCTGAAGAAACCCAAACTGCATGGTCACTACACTCAGCCCAAGCTCCCTTGCACAGCGGGAACAGAAGTTCTCACGACTTTACCACATGCAACCTGGAACACATAAGACTATACTTTTCCTTGTACTCTTAATGCTACCAAGACATTAAATAAATTGCAATTCTTTTTCATTTTGAATTTTTAAATTTAAAAAATTGCCTATCTTGATGATCTAAGCAACATATTTTGAGAATAAAAGGAGTATAAGCTGCAGGAAAGATTAAGAACGACCATGGTAGGCCAACCCACTCGTTTTCCTTTTGGTCGCGGAAGTGAAGGCCCAGGGAGAGAAAGCGGGACCTGAACAAGGTCATATGGCCGCGAAGGTGGAGAGTTCTAATGAGAAGCTAGGTGAACTCCCAGCCTTTGACTTTTCCCATTACACCAGAACAGTCAGGTCACGGGACAGAACATCTAATCCTGGCCCCCACCTGAGCCACTGGCTGTAACCAGAAATAGCCTCCACAAAACTGGCTGTAAAATGTTCAGGGAACCAGCAAACCTCTGGACGGCAGGCGAGCCCTGCGCTTTCCCCTTTCCTTGGAGAAATTAACCACGGCCTGGAGGAGCCGACTCACCAGCTAACCCATAAGAAAGACAACGATTTTCTCCACAAAGGGCTGATTATTTCTCTCCTAGTTATCTATCAGGAGACCTTTACTCCATTTTTTAATTAGCTAGTCTTCGTAAATTATGAAAACGATACATGATAATGATTTTTTTTTTTTAAACACTGCCAACAGCACAGAGGGGCATAAAGGTAGAAAGTAAAAGGTGTCCATATCTACTCAACAACCCCACACCCGCCAGTCCCAGCACCTGAGGAGCCACCATAAACAGTTTCCCATTGGTAGACACGTAGGTCGTTTTTGGTTTCTTATAATTACAAACAGGGCTGTGAAGAACATTCTTGTGTATGTATCTTTGAGATTTTATACAAGAATATCTCTAGGATAGATTTCTAGAAGTGGAATCACTGGGTCAAAAGGTATGTGCATTCTTTATTTTGACAGATATTGCCAATCAGCTGTGCAAAAGCCCACAGCACTTCATATTCTCCCAACAGAACCTATTTCCTCTAACCCTCGCCCAGGACCCTCACTTTTAAAGGACAAATAAAAGATCTTCCCTGAAGCTTTTAACTCTCCCAATGCCATTACAACCACTTTCCTACACACCTTAGCCATAAACACGAACCCTCCTTTCTCAGAGGAATGTGGAAAAGAAAGAAAGTGCTTTCAAAAAACTACACCTTTTGTACTTGACCATAAGAACAGTTGAGAGTGACACGCTTCCTATCCAACAGTGGGAACATTTTAATAGGGCTTACCTTTATTTTCATCTGTCTTCACAACGTCGACAAAATCTCTTCGAATGAAATATTTGAAAGCAGGAGCCCGCTTCTCGGGGTTTTCGTCGAAGATCCAGAGGTTGACCCGAGCCCGCGTGATGGCCGTGTACAGCTGCTTCAGCTCGCCATTGAGGAGCTAAAGACAAGATTGAGAACAAAAAGAATGAGTCTTTTGTCTATAGCTACAACGGGATACACTTCAGTGGGCTTACTCTGATTTTGGAGAGACACAAAAAGTAAATTTTGGAGAACTACGGCACAGGTGTGAGCAGGACATGAGGAGCTCAGTGTGGCCACAGCACAAATAAACAAAGCTCTAACAAGGGACCACACCCTCAGTACAGGGCCGCCCTGGAATTTGCTATCATTCTATAGTTTGAAATAATTATAGATTCATAAGGAGTTACAAAGATAGTTCAGAGAGGTCCCATGTACCTTTCACTCGCTTTATCCCACTGGTTACATCCTACACAATTACTGTAACTTATTTTTAAAACTTCAACAGTCACATGCTTCTATTATAACTATCATTAGCACTAAATTATTCATGACCTCCCTTATGACTAAGGATTGCAGAAATAAGGGGCTATGACTTGCATACGGGGAGGACCTACTTGGTTAAATAATGCACATTTCAAAACAACAACCAATTTGTGGCTATCTAGAGGTTCGCATAGCTTAGCAATGATTTAACTTCCATTTCTTTGGAGCCTTATAGGCATTTACAGAAATAACCTGATAACTGCTGTTCTGGTTATTTGTTTTATACTTTGTATCAGACATAAAACTAGGACAGTAGTTTCTCCCAAAGTCTTTGGTTTTGCTGGTTCAATATCCTGCGATATTGCCCTCACTCTCTTGAGGCCCTCATCAACCTCCCTCAGTCAAGAACTCTACAGAACTTCTTAGCTTTGGCCTCCTTCTGGGTGATGTAGCTGGGATGCAAAGGGAAAGGGGAAGCAGGTCCCTCAATGGTAGAGGCTGGTATACAACAGTCTCCACTAACTATAGTCCTGGGCTTCACTTCTGAGTTCCCCGTCAGCAAAAGGGAAAATTTCTGAATAGAGCAGAGTTGCAGAGGGGAACAGAGGATATAACCTCCCGCTTCCACTTTCAGACAGTGCCCCACCCATCAAACCCAGATCTCTGCTGAGAAAAGGGAGGTTGCCAACACTGAGATCCCTGCCACTTCCATTCCCTTCCTCCCCTCCCCAATACTGACGTACAGAAAGACCAGCGAAGTACAAGCTCCATCTTTAATCTCATCTTCTAGTCCAAGCCTTGTTCACTGGCACCCTGTCAAATGAGCATGTGGACAAACAGCAGGAAATCACCTTGTACATTTCCAGATTCACCATGAGAGACCGGCCCTGAGAGGAGCTGGGTTTCTCCAGGGGGACTTCCATCAGTGGCTGGTTTTCCTTTCTGGAGTCAGATGATGAAGGTGTAAATGAGGAGATGATCTTCCATTCCTTGTAAGCCTGAACAACAACGACAAATTAAAGACCAACGGAATAGGCTTTTGAACTGTACACACAGCCTCCTCTCTGGGCCTCATGGAGAATTAAGCCCCGCTTCTCCTGGCATGGGGGTGAGGCCTTCAGCCCCATCTCTGAGGAGGGGGCCATCCTATGGCCTCAGAGTGGGGGCAGTGGGGGTTCATGTTGTGCAAACAGGGATCAGGGAAGCTACCATGAAAACTCCCCCAGACACATGGCCAGGACAGCTGAGAAGCCAGGCACATGTGCACACTCCCAGGAGGAACGCTAACGGCCCAGGAAGTTCTTCTGATTGAAAGAATTTCAACAAGCAGTATGGGGAGAGGAACCCAGCGTCCTCACCCCTTTCTACAATGTGTTTAAGAGATACCACTTAAGGGCAGCCATTAAGACGCATGTGACAAAATTTTCTAACTAAATTATGTTAACCAAGGATGGAAAATTTAGGAGGTGTGGGGTACGCTGTGCAAGGTAGATGCTGAGGTCAGACAGACAGAACAAATTTACATCTCAGTTCTTCCACTTATTAGCTATGCGACCTTGGACAAATTGTTTATCTCTTCTATGTCTCATTTTCCTGCTCTGTAAAATGGGAATGACAGAACTACCCAAATCTGTTGGGAAAATAAAAGGAGATAATCAATGTCAAGTGTCTAAAACAATGCTTGACAAATAGTTGCTATTTTAGTCATTTTTCCCTTTACCCAAAGTCAAACCACAAAACCATAGTACCTGTGTACATCAGGGGTTGGCAAACTTTTATCTCTAAAAGGGCAGATAATAAGTATTTTTGGCTTTGTGAGCCTTATGGTCTCTCTCACAACTATGCAATTCTGCTATTATAGGGGAAGACCAGCCAGAGTCAATATGTAAATGAATAGGCAGGGTGTGTTTCAATAAAATGTTATTTTTCAACACTGAAATTGAATTTCATCTAATTTTCATGTGCCATGGAATACTGTTTTCCTTTTGATTATTTTTAACCAGTTAAAAATGTAAAAACCATTCTGGTGGGTGGTTTTTTTGTTGTTGGTGGTGGTGAGGAAGATTGGCCCTGAGCTAAACATCTGTTCTCAATCTTCCTCTTTTTGCTTGAGGAAGGTTGTGACTGAGCTAACATCTCTGCTAATTTTCCTCTATTTTGTATGTGGGATGCTGCCACAGCATGGCTTAATTGAGAGGTGTGAAAGTCCGTGCCCAGGATGTGAACCTGCGAACCTGGGGCCACCCAAGCAGAGCACACAAACTTAACCACTATGCTACCAGGCTGGCCCTGTAAAAACCATTCTTAACCCACAGGCCATCAAAAACAGGCCACGGGCTGGATTCGGCCCCCAGGTCATGGTTTACACACCCCAGTGAAGCCAAAGTGCCCAGATTACATGCAGTATTGAGAGTCCAGAATTCCTATGAAATTTCAGATTTCATACTCTACCATGTCTCAAGAGTAGGTAGTCAACTTTCCTAGCCTTTACTTTTTGATTTATAAAATGGGCTACTTGCCACTTATGTACCTTCTCAAGAATGATGAAAACACGGGGTGGGCACAGTTCCTGACCTCCTTCAAGTTACTCCATTACCTAAACTATATAAATATTAGGTTAAATGCTTTAAACACTATGTACTAAATAAAAATGGCTACGCCACTAACCAATTATGGAATTAATCACCATGTTCTGAAAAGAGATACGAATCACATAATCATTTAAGTAGTTGGAAGGTAAAAAAAACTTTAGGACATATTTATGACTGTTCTCTTTGTAAAGCTGTTTACACAGCTGAATCGTTTGCCAAAGAAAGCAGGAAAAGACACAAGTGCTTGAGATCTGGGAGGCTCCCGCGGCAGACAGCAGGAGGCGCAGACCGCTGACCTTGGAGAGCTAGTGATGTCCTATGTATTTTAAAACTGCTGAATGAGAAGCAAAAGCTGCTCGAATGGCAGACACATGACTAACCTGTTTCCGTGAACAAAACACATTTTACTTTCAAGATAGACTTCCAGGAGTGAGAATGTGTATTTGTGGCAAGAATATAGGCCTGCAGCACTTCTGGCAAGAAAGGAGGAAGCATTTAAAAGTCTCCCAGCTTCTTCTATTGGGATTAACAGTTGCAAAGGAAAAGGGCTTTGATTCAACTAGTAAGCCTACCGTTGTGGGGTCTGTGCTCTAAGTTAGTTAAGCAACCCACAAAAGTTGTGGTTTTCAAAGTCCCTCCAGTGTTACTCACATGTGACTGTGAAGGAAAGGACTCCTCGCTGGGGCAGGAGAGTCCCCAGAGGAGGAGAGTTTGGGGGTGACTGGGAGAATGGCTGCCTCTCTCCAAAATGAGGCAAAATCCTACAACAGAAGGACTTGTTGTAACCATTCCTCAGTTCCTTCCCCATCTCAGAAGATGGCCCTGGTGACCATGTGGTTGAACAGGTTAACAGTAAATATCCTCTAGAGAGAAGAATAACAAACTAGAGCAACAAGAACCCCCCTACACAAACACACACACACACACATGCACACAGGCGCACACACACACGTGCAAAAAGAGTGCCTGCCAGAAACACAAACAGGGTGGAAGAAGAGGCCAGAGATGGAGAGAGGAGCTCTCCACTGTTCCCCTACATCAAATAGCAATTACTATCCAGCAGCCTCCAGCTAGTCACCCCGAAAGAAACCCCACGTGAGCAGTCAACCACGGGTGACTGGGGACTTATGTGATCTCTGTCTTTCCTCTCTGAGTAAAGCATTTCCTCTCATTTGCTGACTAACGATTTTTGGTCTTGTGGTTGTAAATGATAAACTGAGGGTGTACTTTGTCCCAGCGAATGCATTTACATTCCCTGGTAATTGGGAAGCATGACCTCAGAAGTCAAAAAGAAGTCTTATTGTGTACATAGGGTGTACATAGGATGAAGCGAATGTTACCAAAAGATTCAATTGTTTTAATTTTGTGCAACTCACTGAGTCATTGGTGGAGGCATAGGGTCAAGATATCCAGGCCTTTGCCATTTCCAGGATCAAAGTGAGACAGAATAACTGGGTTTTTCTCTCACAGAGTCGGCTACAAGTTACAGATCCCTAAGTCCAGAACTCCTCGAGCTTCTTACTAGCACAAGCATACATCTGGCATTTAATAAGGACAGGAATAACAAAGTTTTACCCCTTCCTCTTTTAGGAGAATCTCAGTGCAACCATGACCAATGGATATATTATGGGAAAAAAAAGTCCTCAGAGATTAAAAATGGTTCCAGGGTTAATAAGAGTGCATCTGATTTTATTAGCAAAAATCAATAGAAAAGGAACGCACTTAAGGTGTGGCAATGATATACTCATTGTGGAAGCTTCTGGAATTCAATCTGCATGCGGGGCTTTAAAAGGAAGGAAGTGCAGTGGAAAGATCAGGAGACTTAGAACTCAGAGCACCTGAGTTTATCTTCAGGCTCTGCCACCTATATTATGCCTGTGGGTAATTTACTTAATTTCCATGACCCTTGGCTTTATCTATAGAATGAAGGTAATAAAAATACATACAACCCAAGAGGGTTGGCAGAGGATGCAGTGAAACAATTCATTCAAAAAGTACTTTATAAACTGTAAAGCACCCATAGAAATATTAATCATAGGTATTATCAAGGCAAATGTGACATTTAAAAAAAAGAACAGGAAAAAAACATAAGGACTCCACCTAAAAGGTCAGTTCTGGGGCAGATTTTAAGGTGTCAAAGCTAACAGTGCTCCTGACTTGGGGATGAAAAACAGCTCCTTCAAGCATGCACCATGTGCAGCAGGAAGTCTGCAACAGAGATCAGGACACAGCCAGCTAAGTTCTCAAAGGAGACCCCACAGAGCAGTCAGCAGCCAGTCTGAGCCCTCACCAAAAGATGCTGGTGAAGAGAAACCAGTGGCTAGAAAACCAAGGACAATGGCCTTGAGTTGGTGGCTCTACCCATAATGTACTGAGCTTGGGGAGAAAGATCATCACAAGGACTCAGGAGCCAAGTCAAAGCAATGGGCTAGCACAGAAGTCACTGGAGGTCAATCCAGGGACTCTTATACTGCCATCATCTGCATGGGCGGCAAGCAGTGGTGGGGAAGGCATGCCAGAAGAGAGCTCCCAGGCAAGGCGGCTGCTCTCGTCCCCCTCATTACCTGATCCAGTGGGCAGGAATCAAGCCTCATTTGTTTTCCTGGAGTTGTCTCTTTCTATGAATGATTTTGCCCAGTTCTGTCCTCATAAGGTGGACACTGCTAACCTTACCTTCACTTGTAAGGCTTTCCTTAGAGCTTGCTCCAACTTGAGCATCCTTGGGAGTCAAGGATAACAGCAGCAAGTGAAAACCGGAAGCTGGCACTTGGGTACCAGGCATTGAGAAGAGACGAACAAGAGAGCAGGAAAGGACAGGGCACAGGGAGAACCAGCCCATGACACACTATGAAACAACACACAGCCATTGTCACAACCCACATCCAAACACACAAAGCCCCACAACAAATGGATGATGCTCCAAAACAGAAACAGGCACCTGTGACAAACTCTTTTCTACTCAGCTCCAAATTCTCTTTCTCAGATTAGAAGTGTAGCTCATACACATTCATGCGTTGTGTGAAGAGAATTCAGTATGACGTACCTCAGAATCAGTAAAAAAGTTGTAAAGAAGGACATCATCAAATTCTAAGCCTTTGGCTTCATAAACTGTTAGCACAAGTGCTAACCCCAGTTCTTCTGGAATTTTCTCCTTTGCCATTTCATTGGCTACAAGAATTACCTGGGAAAAAAAAAATGAAGATGGGGAGAAAAAAACATCAAATTCTACAAAGAGGAATCTGGTAAAGCCCAGTCTACCTCTATGAGAGGCATGTAATGTTTTTAAAGAGAAGTGGCCAGTATGGCCTTGGTCAGTCAGGCTAGTGGAAATATTAACAACGAGTCACTCATCCATCTCTGAAACTTACCCATTCTGGGACAGGGGCTGTTGATTCTACTTTGTGGAATAATTCAGCTTCTCAAACTATTTTTCAAATGCAAACCGCCTTTTATTTCAAAACATATGATCCCAAGAAGCTCACCTGGTGGGCTCCAAATTCAATGGGCTGGGTTTTCCTTTTGTTCCCTCGAAGCAAAATTGCCAAGTCGCTTACACTACAAGACTCTAGGACAGTTGGTTTGGGACCATCAAAGAGGCCAGAATCTCTTGGAAGGCGATCAAAAGATTCTGGGAAATAGAACTGAAGTAAATCTACCACTCCAGACGCCAGATTGAGGATTCCTGGGATGAAACAAAGAACACATCAGACCCTGAACAACATGACAACACGGCTGGGTTTTTTTGGGTTTGTTTTTTTCTTTCGGTTTTGTTTTTTTCCCTGAGAAGTAGTATTGGCCCTGATAGTATATATAATTGCAAGCCAATTTCCATTTCCCATTAGATTACCACCTGGGCTCTGAGCTGTATTACTATGGGTCCAGTGGATGAAGGCAGAAATGTGTTGCTGTGCTAAGGAGATTTTTATAGGATCTCATCCCCAACCTGCATTTATGTTAGGGAAAATTACCTATAAAGTCAAAGCAGAAATGTAATCTAAACAATTAGAGCTGTTAAAATGCTAAAAGACGACGCTAGTATAGATGGTAAGGAAGCAAGAACTATCCTGTCCCCTCTCACCGGTGCTTAGAGCACTGGAGACAATGTTACCATGGGAACATGGGAACAGCAGTGCTGGATGTGAGCTGGGGGCAGCAACCACAGCCTCCACTGCCCTTTTCCACCAAGTTTATACCCAGCTGAGAAACGACTATACTAAGAAAAATTGTCAGAGGTGGAGAAAGGATTTTCCAAAGAGCTTTCTCCCTGTGTCCCATTTTTGTGTAAGCTCCGAAGTAACCCTGACAGTGATTGGGACTGAATACTCCCATACAACAGGCACCTTCAGAAAAATCACCCTGTGGAATCTTCACAACATCCCAGTGAGACAGATTAGACAATCCTGCTTTTACCAACTGGAACTCCAAGGTCTGAGAAGTTAGTAAACACCTCCAAGTGACAGGATTTGAAGCTGGATTAAACACAGATCATCCTGGGTCTCTGCACTATTCTTATGGGCCATGTGCCCTTTGCCTGATACCAGATAGAATACTATGTTCTTGATAGAACCGCATGGAATGGACTTATGTGTCCCCATTGCTATTACCTAATAGTAAAGGGAAATTTTACTATCCAATACGACTATTATTAAAAGTATACAGTATAAATCATGAGGACAGGTGGAAACTGCTGAATCTAAGCAAATCAGCTGCTGCTGTGGTTCCCTCCCCACTAAGAGCCAGCAAAGGCAGGGATGTACACTAATGGGGGAGTCAGAAAAGGGCACAAAAGTGTTGACTATAGTGGAAATCTGGAATCCACTTAAACAGCCTTCTGGGGAACAAGATAAATAATTTTTTACATGAACATACTCAAAGAATAAAAGGTAGATCTTCAATAAAGAGGAATGAAGGACTGATACATGCTACAACATGGGTGAGCCCTGAAAACAGTAAGCCAAAGCAGCAGACACCAAAGGCCACGTATGGCAGGGTTCCATTTCCATGAAATGTCCAGAATAAGCAAATCAGAGAGACAGAAAGATTAGTAGTTCCCAGGGAGAGACAAGGAGAGGATGAGGAGTGACTGCTAACAGTTATGAGATTTCTTTTTGGGGCAATGAAAATCTTCTGAAATTAGATAGTGGTAATGGTCACACAACCTTGTAAATATATTAAAAACCACTAAATTGCACATTTTAAACAGATGGTTGTTATGCTGTGTGAATCTCAATTTAAAAAAAGAACAGGGACCAGCCCCGCTGCCAAGTGGTTAAGTTCACACACTCCACTTCAGCCGCCCAGGGTTTCACTGGTTCTGATCCTGGGTGTGGACATGGCACCGCTCATCAGGCCATGCTGTGGCAGGTGGCCCACATAGCACAACGAGAGGCACTCACAACTAGAATATACAACTATGTACTGGGGGGTCTTTGGGGAGAAGAAGACGGGGAAAAAAAAGAGATTGGCAACAGTTGTTAGCTTAGTTGCCAATCTTTAAAAAACAAATAAATAAAAGATAGGGGAAAATATTCACTAAACATAGTATATATTCACGTGTGTGATAAATGCATATAATGTAATAAAGAAATAAGAGCAGAAGGAAATGAAAGAAAATGTTAGTAGTGAGCGGCCTTACAGGTAGCTTGTAATTCTTTTTAAAATTGTATGCGTTTTCTAAAGTCTCTATTCAAAGTCTCTAAAATCTAGTACATATTATTTGGGCTTTTTCTGGTTCTATATACAGAAACAAATACACACAGTCTTCCCTCCGTCTCAAGAGCGGAGGTGGGAGATGGGGTTTATATAGTAATTGTCCAAGTGGGTTATTTAGCAAAAAAAAATAATAGGAACAACTCCCTTTGCCATGCTCTATCTCGCTGATCATGAAAGCTGCTGGCCCCAGACGAGTGGTGCTGAACCAGGGGCACACATCAGAAAGAGGGGCTCATTCAACTACCATGCCAAGTCCTCTCTACTGGACCCAACAATGGAAGAGAGGATGCCACTGGAGCCACAACCTGAGGACAAAGAAACATGAGCTATGAGTCATGGTCACCCAGCCTCCACACACTGCCAGGCAGGGTAGGAGCTCAATAAATGTTTCCTCAACACATGAGGGAAGGGAGGGGCTAGTATTTCCTATTAAGAACATAAATTACTTTGCACCAGCTCTTCCCACACAGCAAGAGTCCCAGGTGAAAGATCATGGAAGAGCAAGAAGTTGAGCTGCTCAAAACCATCAAGATCTTCTGATTCACAGGCAACATCAGTGGGGACTTCAAGAGCCCTGGAAAGCTGGGCTGAATTCTGTTGTGTATGCTATACTCCGGGAGGCTACCTGGTTTCTAAACGTCTTCTGAATCCTTGGCTAAACAAATCAGAATTGTAATCTAATTTTACAATGTGTGTGTGTATGTGTGTATGTGTACGGATGTGTGTGTGTGTGTAAGTATATGTATATGTGTGTGGTATATAAGTGTTTTCTCTTTTCATCAAACCAAAACCTATGTGAAATGAATCTATGAAAAGAGCATCCGTCAAAAACCTACAATAAACATCAGACTTAAATGGTGAAATGTTAGAAATATTTCTATTAACTTGAGAAATAACACACAGATGCCTGTTATCACTTCTATTTAAGGTTGTAACCAATGAAATATGATAGGAGAAACAAATGACAAGTATGGAAAAGAAGATAAAAACTGTCTATATCTGCAGAAAAATGCCAAAATCTAAAAGTTAGAATGTTAGATAAGCAAGATTGTTAGATATCAGATCAACATACAAGAACCAATGGCATTCCTCCACACTAATAGCAACTGATTAGAAAATATAAAAAAATTAAAAAATGGCAGCCATCATAGTAACAAAAAGTATAAGATCCATTGGGGACAAATCTAACAGCTGTGTAAAATGTCTGGGGAAAATTATAAAATAGTATTGAAGGCAATAAAAGAAGACCTGAATAGAGAAATACGTCAAGATTATGGTTCAGAAATCCCAATAACGTAAAGATGAGAATTCTTCCCAAAGAGCAACAAATTCAATGAAATTCTAACCAAAATTACAAAAAGTGGTTATTGAAGCTTGATAACTATCATAAATATGATACTGTGATAATAGCACAAGAACAGACAAAAAAGGCAAATCAAATAAAATAGTGATCCCAAAAACAGATTCACAGATATGCAAAAAAAGCAGCATTACAAATCAGAGGAAGGATGGAGTATGAGGAAACAGTGTCAGCACAACTGATTATCCATATAGAAAAAAGTAAAATTAGATCACAGAAGGGTTATTTCAATAAAGACAATATCACACCACACATACATTTTAGATTAAACTTAATTAATTAAATTGACCCAAATTTAAATCTGTCTAAACATGAAAAGCAAAATTTTAAACCATTAGAAGACTATAGAGGAGAATATCTTAACTCCAGATCAGAAGGATTTCTTAAGACACAAAAAAGCAAATCTTAAAATATTCACAAGTTAAAATTTAAAAGTATCTGCCTACTAAAGAGCACCATTAATTATATACCTTCTTACCATTAATAAAGTTAAAAAGACAATCCACATAATTGGGGAAAGAACCTGCAATACACATAACCAACAGAGGACGTGAAGGCAAAATCCATAGAGAATTCTTAACAAATCAATTAAAAAAACCCAACTCACTAAAAAAGGAGCAAAGGAGTAGAACAGGCCATTCACAGAATACAGAACGGCCAGGAAACACATGAAAAGATGCCACTTCTCAGGAAAATGGAAATTCAAACCACAGCAGATGTCATTTCACACCCACCAGGAGAGCAAAGCAAGAAGATATGACATAGACCCAAAGAGATTTGCTCAGGAAGATTCACTCCAGGATTGTATGTCACAGTAAAAAATAGGCAGGAACCTAACGTACATCACTGGAAAGTGGATAAGAAATTGCAGCATAGTCACAAAATGGAATACTAACAGTGATTAGAACTGCATGGACCAGAGCTCCACATTATCAACATGCAGAAATCCCAAAACATAACATTAAGTAAAAATACGAAGTTGCTGAAAGATGTGTCTGGCATGATCCCACTAAATAAAGTTTCTAGATGTGTAAAATAATACTCTATATTGTTCATGGACACACGTACGACACAGGAGGTGAATTTGTGAACATTCTGTAAGCCATAAAGGTAGTATTCTGGCATTGGTGTCCTGTTATTTAAACCCTCTGTGCCTCAGTTTCCTGCTTTGTAAAATGGGAACGATGCCTACCTCGTGGTGGTGGTATAAGGATTAAGCACAGGTACCATACATAAACTGCTTAGCATCGTGCCTGGCACAGAGAAGGGGCACAACTGAGGTACAAAGTAAAAGCACCTGAGTGTACATTATCTCCCAGCACCTCCCACCCCTCCTTTTTCGCTTCTCTTTGGGAGAGAAGTTGCTTTAAGGATTAATGCCTTGTAATTGGTGTATTACTTTATATTGCATAAGCAGATGCTTCCAAAGTGCTGTAACAGAAGTTCTCAAGCAGTTTCAACGTTCCTCTGAAAATGTTCTCATGTTGTGGCAAACTTCCTAAGATGTAACTACTTAAAACTTCACTTCCACTGAACCACAGCTTGAATTATCAACCTGAGAATGAGTAGTGGCAGAAATCACAAGATCTCTCGTTCATGAGTGTTATTTACTAACAAACTCTGAAATACCTTCCTCACTTCAGCTACAAAAGCCTAACAAAATCTAGGCTGCAGCTTCAAAAGCAGCCCAAGGTCAGTGCCCAAGCACCTCCCTGCAGGCGAGCCCAAGACCTGGACATACCTGAATGGGACCTGTAATTCTGGTACAGCTGATGGATCTTCTTGGGCTTCCGGACGGCATACTGTTTGTCTACGGTGTTTTTGCTGGCATAGTGGAACAGAGAGCGCAAATCACTGAAGCGGAAGGCCACGCCCTTCATGATGCTCTGGGCTGTGTCCCCAGTGAGGAACATGGCATTGGGGTCATTGATGCATTTCATCAGCAGTGCTAGCTCCGCTTGAGTGAAGTCCTGAATCTCATCACCATACAGCTCATGGATGGACCACGGGAGCACCTTGAGCTTTGACAGCCTCCGGGACAGGTTGTATAGAACATCCTCTTCATCAAAATAACCTTTCTGAGACCTGATCTGCTGATACAGGCAAAAGAGACTGTAGATCTCACTTCGGTCTTCCTTGAAATTAGGGGACCGCTTCTTCCCTAATTTCTTATACTCTTCTTCCGTGAGTCTCCCCTGGGGGGAGCTGAGGGCCTCAAAAGACCCCTTCAGAAAAGATTTTATTTCTTTCCAAATCAGGGCAGGGTTGTAGGAGGTTTTCCCTTTGATCATTTTGGGCCATATTTCATTAGTGAACACCTCAAATGTCACGTACACCCGGGGGTCACTCTCACAGAGACGTGTTTCCACAGCTTTATCCTCTTCGCTGTAGTCCCCATCCACCTCAGCCTCCTCCTCATCCTCCTGCCAGTTGGGGATGGTCAACTCTTCCTGCGTGGACCATCCTACGATGGTTCTTTTCAAACTGCCATCTTCATTTCTCAGAAAAAATGGATTGGGCATAGAAGCATCAAGCAAGAGGAGCAGCTGCTTGGAAGTGACAAACAAAGGAAAGTTCTCGTCCCTCAGGTCCTGGAGTTTGTGAACGTTGGGTTCCAATGGTTTGTAGTGACTGGTGGCCTTGGTAGACTTGGAAAGTTCAATGAAATTCCTCTGCACCTCCTGGCACAGGACGTGGTTCTTGGTCACGAAGATCTGATGTAAATGCTCCAGCTGGTGAGGATGTTCTGAGGTGCATACTTCTGCTGCTTGGCCAGACCCTCCTGGCTCCCCACTGGCTCCCCCCGCACAGGCGTCACTCTCCTGCTCCTCATCTACGCTCTCCACTGTTTCCACTTCAGTGGACCCTTCCTCTTCCTCGTCATCGTCCTCCTCCTCCTCCTCCTCCTCTTCTTCCTCTTCCTCCCCACCTGGACCCTCCTTTTCGGGTTCCACTTCCAACCTTCTCTTCAGCCAGATCTGTTTGGCCAACAGCGGGCTTCCTGCCTGCTCGGCTTTTTCCCAGTAAACATGGAATTTCTTCCACAGCCTGTACAAGCAGCAAGTTGTCTTCCCAGTGCCGCTCCTCCCAATGAGGATGATGGGCTCCAGTGGCCTGGGGTTAATGTTGATCACAGCATACTCGCGTTCGCCCACCCGGAAGGGGTACTCCACCGTTGCTGTCATTTCATTGAGGATGTTGAAGGCCATGTTGGTGCTGAAGCTGTGGAACTTCATGATGTTGTACTCTGTCTCCACTGCGCTGGCTGGAGGGAAGTACTCGGGGTTCACGTGCTCCCTGCTTTTCTCGGCCTCTGTGTCCTCCACATAGCAGCGGGGTATCCGATTTTGGATTTTCATGTTGGCTACCACGTGGCCTTTATTGATACCCTTCAGCTTCTTCCGCAGGATGCAAGACAAGCCACGGTTGTAGGCATTGCAGATGGCCCTGATGGAGTCCGACAGTTTGCAGTGATCTAAAACTATGTCCCAGATCCGGATGATTTCTGTGTAGACGCGCCCTGACTTCTCCACAGAGTGCGAGTTCCGCTCTGTGGCGATGATCTTCTCTGGGTTCTCACTGCATCGAGGGGAGAAGTCAATGGCGAGCTCCCACAGCATCCGGGCTCCTTTGTCCAGCTTGGCCTCAAAGAGCTGGATGCTTCCTTTCAGGTGCTTCAGCCGCTTCTGCAGGCCCTGGGTCCACTCACCGTTCCCCAGCTGCTGGATGGCTAGGATGATTTTCTTCTTCATGACCTTGGACATTACCTTACTGGACAGCTTCTTCAGCATCTCAGAAGTACACTCAATCTCCCACGTCATGTTCTCAAAGTCCTGGAGGCAGGCCTCAATCTCCTGCACACTCCAGTCGTCCTGATCTTCGCCACCCTCCTTTCTTCTGTGACCAGCAGGAATGAGCTGCGAGGCCCCAAGGCCTGCCTGAGCATGCCCTTCTCCTGCTCTATGGGGGGCAGGGTTGTTCCCACTACAGTCAGAGCCCCCTGGCCCCAGGGCTCGTTGGAGCTTGTCTTTCTTCACGTCTGTGCCAGCTCCTGTCTCTGGAGGCTTAGAGACCTGAGGACAGTCCTCTGGGAGGGACGTATCCAATTCAACCTGCTGAATCAAAACTGTGATGTTCTGCACAAGGCGGTCTCTCAGAGAGCAGGGCCTGCCAGCTCCAGACCCCTGCCTCATCACCTGAGCATCCACAGGAGTCTCCCAGCTGTCAGGAACCACGGTTCCTTCGGGCAGGGTTCTGGTGACACTGCATGGTGGAGACTTGGATGAAACCTGGGACTTGAGGTGAGACGCGTGACCAGGGGCAGCCGACCTCAGGAGCTTCGAGTGGGCAGCAGAGTCCTGCCGGCTCTTCCGCCTGCTCTCCGTCAGGGCTTTGTTCCAGGCCAAGAGCAGAGCATCATTCTTCTTAATCCGGTGCCGTGCGTCTTTGCCTTCTTTGTTCTTCAGGTTGAAGTTGATGTCAAACTTCACCAGCAGATCTATCAGCTTGTTCATGCGCTTCATCATGCCCTTCTGGAAGAGGATGTGCATCAGCGTGTTCCCATTACTGTCCTGGGTGTTGGGATTGAGGTAGTGAAATTCAGTGGGGTTGGAACAGAATAGATCCAACAGGTGGCTGAGGAAGCTAAAACCAATGTCAGCTGAAAAACACAAACAAAACTTGTGAGTGCTGAGCTGCTCTTCTCAGGGAACAGAGACCCCTGGATCTGAAAGAGATGCCAGCCAGAAGCATCTCAGAACACTGAACTTCCCCAAGTATTTGATAACCCAGGGGTTCTCAACCAGGGGCGACTTGCTCCCCAGGGGACATTTGGCAATGTCTACAAACATTTTTGACTGTCACAATTTGGGAGGTGCTACTGGCATCTAGTGGGTGGAGGCCAGGGATGCTGCTAAACATCCTACAATGCACAGGACAGCCCCCCAAAGCAAAGAATTACCCAGCCCAAAGTCAATGGTGTCAAGGTTGAGAAACCCTGAAATAACCTTATAATATTCCAATAAGATTCTTTATGTCAGGACCCTTGAAAATGGAGTAAATAAATGTAAAGTATTTGTCAGCTACGGACAGCCAACTTTGAAACTTAAGCATCCTCATCAGTCAACTCACTCTGACCATCCACACCAGGATGGTCACTCCTTCCCATCAAGCTATGCGTGAGGACCAGATATGCGCAGCCCTGGCCAAGAAACGAGCCTTTTCCAGATTGTTGGTTTTCCCAGCAGGAGAGACCAAAAAGCATAGCATCAGTTCTGATATCCAGCTTCCTCCTCAAGGAAAAGACTGCTTAAGAAATAAAGGCTTACATTTGGTATCTAAAAAGATGTGGAGTGCTGCATGCAAAGGAGTATCGCCTTCCGTGATAGAAATATTGCGGGGGTCTGCACCCTTGGTCAAGAGAAGAAAAGCCAACTCGAAGTCCTCGCGTTTCAGGCACATGACCAGCGGCTTCTCCCGGCTGTCCTGGAGACCCTCGGGCAAAGCTGGAGGAGGTAGAGGACAAGGGTACTGTGAGTTGCAGCTCTCTGATGAGGCACAGCCTGGCTCACCTGAGGAGGATGGGACTGCTTCTGCCATTTATTCCTAGGGAAGAGCTGATGCTGAGCGACTTTCGAGGCCCACCTACCACCACCCTTTGTGGGACGCAAAGGCTTCCCAGCATCCTCAGAATGGAAGCCCAACTCCTTCAAGTGTCCAAGGGCCTTGGCCCTTCCACCTCTCCAGCTCCCCGTCTCATCCCACCACAGGACCATGGACCCCACCAGTAGCACTGCCCTGGAGAGGGGACAGGGCCTACAAACAAAAGAAATCCCAGTGCTTGCCCAACACCAAACCTGACATATAGTCGGTGATCAAGACATGAGCACTGCTTCCTACAGCCTATGCTTCTGCAAAGCTTCTTCCCAAGATGCCTGTCCACCCTCAAACTGCCATCTTCCCTGACACCTCTCCACCCCCACATGCCTTCCTTTTAGCTGAGTCCGCACCTCCGCTCTGCACTGCAGGCTCCCTGACCTCTACCCACGGCAGATCTGCAGCCCTTCTATGCATGCCTCCAGCAGCCATGCATCTACTCTCTGTCCTGGCTCCCTTGCGCCTGATCCCAGGGAGGTGCTCAATATGTGCTAGCTGAATCAGGAATAAAACAGGAATTCCATGACAGCCACGGTTTCCGGGCAAAGGTAGTAACACTCCATGCAAGGACTGTTTGAAGAAATAAACTGGAGGAGGCATTCCATCTACCTCCTGAAACCCGTGAGTAGAGCCAATGCCCAAAGGCTCTGTATGGCACTTTGAGAGCTGAGTACCAATGTGCCATTGCTCCTTCTGAAGGGCATTTCCCCTTAAACGGCAACACAAGCAGAAAACCACACAGCCAAGGTGCTCTTCCAAGAGTCAGCATACATGAACGCACTTAATATTCAAAACACCCTAAAAAAGAGGGGCTATGATCATTCCCATTCTATAAATGAGGAGATGAAGGCATAAATAGCCTGCCCAAGGCCACAGTTAGTAGCAGCATTAGTAGGGGTGGAAGGTAGGGACAGGATGAGGCTGGTGTTTCCAAACGAGTTTTAAAGTAAAACCCAATCCTGCAAGGCGTCTGCACACTCCAGACACACAGCCAGCCAAGTGTGACTGTGCTGATGAAAGTGGCAGATGACTCCACCCACCAATTATTTGGCTGTTTCTTTAAAAACAAGCATTTCAAATCCCAATCCGTTGATGAGAAAAGAATGCCACAGAGCCGACAAGGACCCACGTGGCATACTGAGCACAGGGATTCCAGCAGGGGCTCAGAAGGAAACGATCGCAGTGGGCTACACCAGGGCCCAGGAGCCCCTCCACATACCTGACTGACGCTTCTCACACAAGACAGAAAGAGACGACAACAGAGGAACTGGAATTCATGAAAATGCAGAGTTCCTACAGGGCAACACCCACTGACGGGGCATTAAACCCATCACTGTTTCAAAATGAGAAGATGTGGAGGCAGAGAATGAGGCAGGATTTAAAGGATTCTCCACAATCAAGTGGAGACCCTGTGACAGGTGGTAGCCTGGACTCCCATTGGACCACTCTCCAGTGCGTATCATCCAGGCAATCTCACCTCCACCATCTATCAGGCAGCCCAGGAGCTGTGTCCTCCGCTGGTCCCAGGTGCTGAGCTGGGGGATGATGGCACAGAGGTCGAGGGCCGAGAGGTCGCACTCTTTGATGAGGCCATCTCCCAGCGGCGGCTCCCCACTGACTTTGCGGGTCAGCAGCAGAAGCACTTCGGGCCATTTCTGTTTTTCCAGTAAAGACTTGATGAAGGTGTTGGCACAGTCACGATTAATGTCACAGACCAGGTCAGGAGGAATTTCTTTCAAAAATAAGAATAGACCACACTCCAGTAAAGGGTTCATATGATTTCTGCCCCCAACTACAACCCAACACATATATACATAATTAACACGGGTTACTGATCAGTGTTTTTAAGCACTGGGGAAACTATAAACAAGTAATTAATTACTTTGGGCAAGCTGCTTAACCACTTGTGAACATCAGTGTAAGCACAGATCACCTGGGAAGGTTAGAAATCCCCCCAAGGAGCGTAGAGCCTGGCCCAGGAAGAGAGCAGAATGATGACTGTGTTGTAAGGAAGAATACTTAAGTTAGGGCATTCCACTGAGATCAAAAGGGCAAGAGCCTAGCTTAAATTTTGCATAATACTAAGAATGTGTCCTGCTTAAGAAACACTGAAATACAGGGAGATATTATAGAATGATTAAAAAGTCAAGATTTGTGGCATAATCACGAGAGGATGGTTTAACCTCCCATTCTTAATTTTGTTTCATGATACATAAGTATTTCCATCTGATTTCTGATGTCCGGAGACAGGATAACGATTCTCCCAGTTGAGACTGCTGGTATATCTTAAGGGTAGAAAACTTAAAATAGATCCTCAGTAGTACACAGATTGACAGATTTAGCAAATACAAATGCAGGATGCCAGTTAAATCTGCATTTCAGATAAACAAATAAATTTTTAGTAAAAGAATGTCTCATGCAATATTTGGGACATACTTATACTAAAAAAATATTGATTGTTTATCTGAAATTCAAAGTCAACCAACATTCTGTATTTTGTCTGGCAACCCTACCAGTAAGAAAGCAGTGAGGAAGCGAAGGGAAGACGTCAAGGGTTACCAAAATAAGAGTAATTTGATTTGCATTTGCTAGTTTTTCCTTCTCACCTTTTTCTAAGTTGTCTAAAATGAATGCTCATTTTAACATTTAAAATACTCATTTGAAAATAAGAAAAAAAATCAGTATAGGCCATCCTACTATCTTAAGAGGAATTGGCAAAATAGAACTGTAAAATACAAACTTCTGTAATAGACATCTGTCATTTTTGTGCCCCAGAATCCGTTCGCTTGTCTTCTGGTAGCAGTGCTCTCCCACCTGCCAGGAGTCTCCATTCCACATGGCAGAGACGGGGGCAGCATAGGATTTGGGCCTAAGCCAGTCAGGATCCTCCATCCCTTGGACCACAGATACTGGTTCAGAGGTCTACACTGTGACCAAAAGTGGAGAACTCTTGTTCAAACCACTGAGAGAGAGATGCGTCTGCAGGTCCGAAATGCTGGACAAAGTCAGTGGTTAGAGACCTAGATCTTGTCTCTACAAAGAGTCTGAGATGGAAACCAACCAGAGGACAGCTGAATTGAAAGACGGGAGATACTGGGGCCTGCTGACATTGGGTAGATCCCTGAAGCCATGTGTACCTGAAGCCAGACTGGCATCCCCATTATGAGAGTCAAGAATACAACCTTTTTGCTGGTTTAAGCCAATTTGAATCTGTCTGTCACTTCCAACAGAAACAATCCTAAATAGCCTACCCAATGGACAATAAAGGAGACAAAGAAGAGAGAAAGGGGGAAAGTAAAGAGAGAAAAAAATTCAAAAGAGTTGGGTAGATTAGAGATGCTAGAAGAGAGCTGGGAGAAGACCTTCAGGAACAACACAAAGAGTGAGACACAGAAAGGAACAGAGAAAGTAACCTAGCCAAAGTGAGAGAAAGCAGAACCACCCCAACACACACAGTCCCCACAGAGAAAGAGAGAAAAGACAGAGCCCAGACCACAAAATGCAAAGGACAACAACATTCTCACCTTGGGGTCCCTTACGAGATTTTTACCAAACACCAATATGTCATGTTTTATTTTCGTAACCTTAAGTATAAATGAGTGTTGCCGCACAAAGGGCACAATCTGCTCACTGCAAGATAAAGCCAATCGTCAAGAGGCAAGATGGTGGCAGAGAAAGGGCATCTTATTACAGCTTGCAAGCAAGAGGGAAGATGGCCGACTTCCAAACGTCCAATGTCCAAAAGAATCATCTTAAGGGGGGCACAGAATCTTGAAGCAGTTATATAGGCCAGTGGGTTATAGGGGGGGAGGTCATAATTTTGACCCAAGAGTCACCACACCAGATCTTTCAGTTGTCATTGATGATAGCTATCAGCATAGACTCTCTGTTTGGGGGTCATCACATTCCTAAGGAACTCAAAAGAACGAAGTTATTGTCTTATTGCAGCTGGGAGGTATATGCACAAGCAGGGGTCAGAAAAGCTACAGAGCAGGTGGATCTCCTGAAGGGTACATATCCAGGGTTAGTTAGTCAGAGGTCATTCAAAGTTACAATATGGTTTCTTGTCTATAATATGGCTTCCCTTCTGTCAACCTTGCGTTGAGCCAATTTCATGAGGACAGTCTTCATGGGTGTGGGGCAGATGACATCAAGTCCAAAAGCCAAAGGCTCCCATTCCAGAGTCTCAGCTGTGCTGTTTATCTCTGACCCACTCATATCCAAGAGAGAAGATTGCTCTGGCAGCCTTGCCTCACTTCAACTTACCCTAACAGCTAATGGGTATCAGCATTTTATGCGTAGGACACTGGACTAAGTGCTGGACATCCATCATCTCATGAGGTTAGTTTCCCAGCCCAGGCAGGAATGAAGAAACCGAAGCCTAAAGAGGTTAAGTAATTGGCCCAAGGTCACAGATCTGCTAAGTGGTAGAGTTAAGATTCAAATGCAAAATATTCCAAGCCTTAAATACTACCCTAAAGAGAGCATTTTTGGTTCTTCTGGCCAGGCCTTCCTGCATTCTCCCGTAAACTGAGAAATCTCAGCCCTACAAATGGTCCAAGTGAATGCTTTACATTTAGACCATACTGTCTGCCAATTTTAAAAATACTAAATTTTACCTGCTTAGGATTTCTAGAATCTTCTCTAATTATCTAAAGTTTGTCATCTAAAGTTATTTTCTGGAACTTTCCTGATTTTCCTATAATGAAAAAAATTAACATTCAATTCTACAACTTTATACACCAAAATTAGCCAATATTAGAAGAGAGAAAATATTAGAAGAGAGAAATAATAGAAGAGAGAAACATCTGTGGTATTGAAAAATGGAGAGTATATGCAAAGAGTAACTCTAGGAGGATACATGAAAAACTAGTAACAGAGGATGCCTCCAGGGATGGGATTTAGGAACTAAAGTCCAGGGGTGGATGATAGACTTTTCACTGAAGAATGTTCTATGCTGTCTGAATTTTTTACATGGAGATCATTACATTTATTTTTTAATTAATTTTTAAACGATATTAGAAAAGAGTTTTAATGAGCATAAATCATCTTTAACCAACTGAATGTTGTGAGAAAAATTACCTTGCAGAGAAGAAAGGAGGCGCAAGAACCTCTGAACTACTTCTTGCTTCAGAAGGTTTTTATGCAATGACCGGTTTCCTGAGTTCATGTACTTCACCAGCTGCTCAGAGGTCTTGCGGAAAGTGTCACTCTCACTAGCGGGTGCATCACCATTGTTCAGGCCTGCAAAACAACACCAGGTCATGCTTCTGAATACAGAGACACAGCTGCAGTAGATTGCAAAAATGACCATGAGGCACCCCCCCACCGGGTCTCCAGGTGCTTTACCATGTGCCTCTGCAGCCATCAAGAGGTGGAACCTATTCCCCTCCCCTCCCGTTGATTCTGGCCTGGCTTCATGACTTGCTATGACCAACAGAATGCAGTGGATGTTGCTGGGTATTTATCCAAAGAACTTGAAAACAGAAATGCATAAAGATACATGCATCCCTATGTTCACAGCATTATTCACAATAGGCAAGACTTGGAAGCAACCTAGGTGCCCATCAAGGGATGAATAGATAAAGAAGATGAGGTATATATACAGAATGGAATACTACTCAGCCATAAGAAACGATGAAATACAGCCATTTGGGACAACAGGGATGGACCTTGAGAGTATTATGCTAAGTGAAATAAGTCAGAGGGAGATAGTCAAATACTGTATGATCCCACTCATAAGTAAAAGATAAAAACAACGACAAACAAACATATAGCAACAGAGATTGGACTGGTGGTTACCAGAAGGGAAGTGGGGAGGGAGGAGGGTGAAACGGGTGATTAGGAACATGTGTGTGGTGATGGATTCTAATTAGTCTCTGAGTGGTGAACATGATGTAATCTACACAGAAGTTGAAATATATTACGATGTACACCTGAAACTTATACAATGTTATAAACCAATGTTACTGCAATAAAAAAATTAAAAAATAATAATAATAAAAAAAGAATGGAGTCAATGTGATTTTTGTGTCAGTTCTGAGCTGGGGCCTCAAGAGGCCTTATTGAGTTCTATTCACTCTCTTGGGACCTTGGCCTCTGCCATGTGAACAGGTCCAGGCCAGTCTTCTGCAGAACAAGAGACAGCATAGAATAAAGAGGAATCAGTCCAGTTGTACAAACTGAGGCCCCATGGACGTGAAAAAGCCTGGCCAAGCTCAGCAAGACTGCAGACACCGAAGGAGTTTAGTAAAGGCTATGAGAACAGCCCAGCCTAAACTGCTGACCTGCAGGATCATGAGCTAAATAAATGTCTGTTGTTTTCAGCTACTAAGTTTTGGGGCAGTTCGTTAAGCAGCAATAGATAACTAATACAAGAGTTCAGGGAAGTGACCGCAGGGTGGCTTAGAGCAACAGCAACATCCAACTACATGCCAGTCACCCATGTGTCTTACTGGCAAGTGGAAAGAGCCAAGAGTAAGGAGCCACATCTCTGGCCAAAGAAGGGAGGATGATACCCCCTTGGTTTAATTTATTTGAGAAAGCAGTCATGATTAGAAAACGACCAATGATGGGCTGTTGAAAAAGGGTAGATGTTTTATTTGGTATCAGATTATACTCTCAAAAAGCACTCGGTTAAAATGGAACCTTACGGAATAGAGAAGGGAGCAGAACTGGACATCTGTTTTCACACCCAACGAGAAGGGCCTGGCCTAAGTGCTATGATGTTGTAAAGAGATGAACAAATGTTCACTGTCATGTTCTAACAGAGTCGGAACACTTTAAAAGAGATGGACTGTTTAAAAATGAGAGAAAAACAAAAAGCATCCTATCTTCACTCAGGTTGCTGGGTGGCAGATCCCGAGCCAAGGATTTGTGTACACACGGTTATTACGGAGGAGACCAGTTAGGGAGCCGGGGCGCAGGTTAGGGGTCCGGGGGGAAGCCAGGCCAGGGTGTGAGCTCAGGTCAAGTCCCACAGAGGGTGGCCGCACCTGGTCCCACAGAGGAGCTCCGGAGTGAGTCACACCTCAGAGCTGTCCCCATCCAAGGCAAGAGAAACTGGATTTCAAATTGTCACACCTATCGGTCACTGGCTACAGGCTGCCTTGGGAGGACAGGCACTGCTGGGTGGAAGAAGCATGAGCAGCACAGGCTCCATAAGCCCAAAGACTGCTCTTGAGAAGGAGCCTCCAGTGCTGGCTTTTCCAAGCGAAGGCCCACCACGGCAGGGAGCACCACAATGGTAAAAGGGACCCAGGGGATCCAAGCAGAGCTCCCACCTTATCTGCTGTGCCGTCTGATACACACCTGGATCAGCTGTCAACAAACCAAGTCAGCACATCAGACACACACACACCAACTTCTGGGGCAAACGCCCATTGCCCTCTGATCAAGAGACCTTCAGGCGCCAGACAGAAGCAAGACCCACTATCCTCCATAGAAGAAGAAATGGAAACCATTTGGCAAAGGAAGACCCACATCACCTCAGCCAGAGGCTCACTCTGAGATAGAAAACCCGTGTGTGGTATAGCAATGGCTGACTAGCACTCCTGAGAATGAAATCAACACATAAAAACAGATAAAAGGAGAGAGACTAAAAAACTGGCAATGGTATCCCTGGGTAGGCACGGGCAACTTGTTTATTACTCTGAACTTGTCTGCTTTTTTCTAAATTTTCCATAAGCTTAGTAAGAGACAAAAATAAAAGACTGGACAATAATATGCCCAAGTGTAATTACAATAAATCTTTGTTTTTATATAAAACTATATTTTTACAAATTTTCTACAATGATCATATTTAGAACATATACATATAAGCAGATTTTAAATTAAAAATTAAAACTAAAAGAGATCTTCTAAAGTTGCAGTAGTCCTCAGAAGTGTTACAGAACAGAAATAAATCACTTTAAAAAAAGAGATTTTGTTTTTCCCCAAAATCTTTCTTTCAAGCTAAAAAAAGGCAAAATGGGTAAGTTTTATTACACACATTTTATCAGTTTAAATTTATGTATTCATCTCATTTTTAGAAAAGAAAAGAAAAATGTGTATCTATAAATGCATGGAATAAAACTAATTGACTAGATCACAAATACATTAATTTGGGGGGGCAGCTGGGTTTATGGAGAATTAATATTTTCTTGTTTTCCTTTCCTATATTTTTAAATTTTTCTTTTAAAAAAAGAATATATTCCTTTTATAGTAAGGAAAAGGCATCACGGACATCCTTGAAGTCAACATCGCTTGCCTGCATTTAATGAAAACTGCAGGGTCTTGGTGCTGAGGGATGCAGAGCTGACAAACCGTAGCCTCTGAGTCACAGGCTCCATCTCTGGACACAAAGAGAAGGTTCCAGTGCCCTGAGAGTTGTGCTAGAGGTACCTGCATGAGCACACAGCAGAAAGCAGCTGGCTCCCCACTGGAGGACCAGAGAAAAAGGCTTCAGAGGCCTGGATTTGTTCTCATTCTAAAAGGCCCTGCACTAGCGAATCAGAGATCACAAACAACTGGGAGAAAAACAAAGGCTCCAATCTTGTTCTTGGTCCACAGGGAAGAGCTGAGCAACGGGCACCAGAGAAGGTGGACATGCTGCCATCTGGCGGTGGCCATGAGAGGCCGGGAAAGACAGTTATACAATCCTGACAATTTAATCCTAAAGCCTTGCTCCCCAAAGTGGGCTCTGGCTTCCCCTGGCAGCTCGTGAGAAATGCAGCATCTCGGGTCCTGCCCTGAACTGCTGAATCACAATCCGCACTTTCACAGCCTCCCAAATGATTCGTGTGCCGGTTACCGTCGGGAAGCTCTGAGTCAGAGAGCAGCAGACATCTCCAGCAAGACCCTTTATGTCTCACCGAGATGCAAAAGCCACCCTATCCAAAGAGACCATCACCACCATTATCATCAAAATGGGCCACAGCGACCCCCAGGAGGAGCCAAGGATGAGAGCATCTTTTATCCTGGTCTGTAAAGTGGAATGGTCATTCAGTGGGGGACAAAAAGCTGGTGTCCTAATGGGGCTTTACTCAGGACCACAGATGCAGAACACAAAACCCATCAAGTCAGACGCAGGTCAGGAACAAGGGTACCAAACTCCCAGCAGCAGCTTTTCCCAAAGCTGATGCTTCCATCTGGCCCGTTAATGTGTGAGGAGGCGGAGGGATTAAAGTCCATAAAATTCTCATTTTTATGGCTGGAGATCTACCTCTATTCCCATGGCCCTGGCCCTCCCTTTACCTCTCCCTCCCACTGTCTTCTCAACTACCACTCTGGACAGAAAGACTGTTCTGGGGCTAAAGTCTAAAACTACACTGTCCTGGTACAGTGGCCAAACTGACTTAATCACATAAAAGCAAAGCTAATTAAGTACAATTAAAATTTCAGTTCTTTAGTTGCCTGAGCCACACACATTTCAAGTGCTCAACATCCACGTGACTAGTGGCTATCATATCAGACGGAGCAGATATAAAACATTTCCATCATTACAGAAAATTATACTGCATGATACTAGTCTCAAAACACCCGCTTCAGGTTTTAAAGTTTGTGCAATTGGCAAAATCTTAAAAATAAAATGTATGCCTACAACTCTATACAGCCGAATGGATGTACAAGAGAACAGTGATATTCAGTACATAATTCTGTACGGAGACCATATTCCGAGATGGACTTCGACAAAGGTTCCGCTGCTAGGAGTACCTTGGGAAGTACTATATAGGAAGAGTTCGACTTGCTAGCCCTTCCTGAACTGTCATCCTCTTCTATTTTGATTTTTTTTTAAAGATAGGCACCTGAGGTAACATCTGTTGCCAATCTTCCTTTTTTTTCCTTCTTCTTCTTCTTCTTCTTCTTCTCCCTAAAACCCCCCAGCAAATAGTTGTATATTCTAGTTGTAGGTCCTTCTGGTTGTGCTATCTGGGATGCCACCTCAGCATGGCTTGATGAGTGGTGCCATGTCGGCGCCCAGGATCCGAACTGGCAAAACTCTGGCCCACCAAAGCAGAGTGCAGGAACTTAACCACTCGGCCACAGGGTCAGCCCCCTCTTTTTTTATTTTTATCAGTTTCTTTTGCTTTTTTGACTCAGCATTTCCCTATAGTCTTTCAATATTCCTCGAGCATGGCTTGGAAACCTTTGTGGTCAATGGTCTGTAAAGCTTTAAAGTAATCAAACATCCAATAAGTTTACCAAAGAGTATTGGGGGCTTTAGGCTTGACTGCATCCACAGCCACCACAAACTAACCAGTGAGCCAAACAGCAGGCCTGGAACGAGGCACATTGCTCTCGCGTGCGCTTTTCTGCCAAGTCAGTACAGTTGCATTCTGACAAGTAAAATGGGGACCAGCTGCCATTCTACTGAGTCTCTTTTGGTTCCAAACGTGGGCCACAGATTTCGTTGGTGAAAGAGGAGAGATGGGAAGGGAGAGTGAGGCCCTCTCGCAGAAGATGAGATGTTTTTAGGATTAGTAGATATTCAAAGATTCTATTGTACAAGGAAACATAAAAAATCAAAACTTTGAAAAACCAAACAAAAGTGAATGACTTATGCTACTCTATAGCACACATCTACACACATACAGTATCCTAAGAATTAACATTAGAATTAATAAATGATAAATTT
Organism: Equus quagga; assembly: GCF_021613505.1. Taxonomy (NCBI): domain Eukaryota; kingdom Metazoa; phylum Chordata; class Mammalia; order Perissodactyla; family Equidae; genus Equus; species Equus quagga. The sequence continues at coordinate 147,167,465 of NC_060267.1, read as the reverse complement.
GCAAACAAATCAGCCATTTTCTACCATTAATTGGTTGTTTTTTGTTGTTATTTTAAAATGTGGAACTTCATTGGCAAAATCTGTTTGGTTAGTTTCAATTTCTCAAACAACAGAAACCATCCTGAAACTGAGATTTCAGGCATAAGCTTCCAGAAAGCGTTTCACAATACTTTATTAATTACACTACCCACCAATTCCTTTAAATAGTGAACTGGAACTCAGTATGATATGTCACAGCTTTAAAAGAACATCCATGAAAAACAGAGGACTCTGCAAATACATTTCTCTCCCCTCATTCCCATGGTCTCATGGAAACAACAGAAGATATTTTAAACAAATCAATGAAAATTAAAACATAGATGGGGGTGTTAAATGAAAAGCAGCTTCAATGTCCCCCACATAAAACTTTCCTGACTCTGGCAATTGCGCTGATCCCCAGCCTGTCAGGCTGCCTCCCACTCCCACCCCAGCACACACCCTACAGGTGGCCTTCAGCTTGCCACCTACTCACTCATTCCAGGGAGGGAGTGTTTCTGGAGAAACACCTCCAAATAACTTCAGCAAACACACACTAACCATCTATTAAGTATTAATCAATCTAGTCCTTCACTCATAAATACAAACCATCCAAAGAGCAGAAGATAATTAGGGGAAACCAACAGCACAAGAGAGAAGCAAGAAAATGCATCAACTAACCCAGAAAGAAACAATAAATAATTCAGAAAAGAGAAGAAGACATTCCTTAGCAAAAAAATTATCAATATTCTTAAATGCCCTTCAAGAAGTGGCAACTGTAAAACAAGCACCAGTTGCCACAGATAAGAAAATCAGAGAACAAGAAAGTTGTTAGAAATTAAAATTGATTCTCCAAATTAAAACATTCAGTGGGCAAGCTGAATTACAAAAGGAAAAGCTGAAGACCAAGTTAAAGAGGTGGGTGAAATAAGGGAGCTAGACGACATTAGGGAGAAGTAGAGCGACGTGTGATAAACTGGGGACGTTCACCCATCTCACAGTAGAGGCAAAGAGAGGAAAAAGACATCGGAGGGTAACACAATAACAGAAGATCATTTCCCTGAGCCAAAAAAGACCAAAAGGGCCCAGCAAGCACCAAGCCAGAAGAATGAGTAAGGACCCACAGCTAGACACATCACAGGGAAATGGCAGAACTCTGAACACAGAGAAGATCCTAGAAGGCAAAACAAATGAGAGTGACATCAGACTTCTAATCCATAGCAGACGGGGGCTAGAATACACACAACGATTTCTCCAAAGTTGTGAAGATCAAGGTTTTATAGCATAGTTCAGAAACCTAAGACACCATGCACTGTCAGGCACACTAGAAAACTGCCATTAAACTGCGACACGTCACTGATTGTAAAACACATTCCAATTTCAAAGACGTTAAAATGTGGGGAAAAAGTGCAACTTAGAAATGCTGAAATAAGATGCATATATTAAGACAAATTATCATTAAATATAAAGATAAAATAAAGATACTTTCAAAACCTCCGTAAGTCTACTATCCACATCTCCTCCATGAAAAACTTACTTGGGCACGCACTCTAGCAGAGCAAGAGAGAAATCTAACCAGATCACCATGAGCCACAAGAGCCATACAGGAGTGCAATATATATATGCTGCGGCTAAAGTCTAAATAAAGTTTAAAAAGTATATATAGGTACATAAATATATATACACATATACACAACAATATATATGTATATATTTCAATAAATTGGGATGCTTAAAGAGTATCACACTTAAAGAGCAAAGTTTTGGGGATATTGGGTGATTCTTTCTCTGGGTCCAGCTATGCCACTAGTTGTAGAAAGCGTTAATATTGACATAATCATACTACCACGAAAATGCCATTTCCTGGTGTTCCATTTTTAGATGAAGCATGGAAAACTTAGAGATAAGAAATAGAATGTAAATGACATAAATAACATAACCAGACAAAATTCAACAAGTAGGGCTGACTTCTTGCACTTGATCTTATACAGTAGTCAGTCAACAGATACTGTCCAAAATTGATAAATCAAGAAATAGAGATATAAGTGTATTTTAAATTGTTGGCTGTAGTTGTTTCTGAGGAGTAGGCTTGATTAGCTCCTGTTCTGGCTGAATTTTTTTCTTTTTTTACTGTGTGCGTGCATGAAAAAACAAAAATCAGCCATACTGCCCAAAGGTGGACCTGGTGAAGTTCCCAGAATGTCATAGATGCTCTCTGAATAAGAGTTGTCTCATTCTATCTGTCATAAAAAGCAAACAAATTTTCTGAACATTGGAGGTCTCACTTTCATCTTCACATACCAAGAAAAGATAAACTGATTTGTACCTAATGTCACAGAACCACTTTTACCCCTCAAAAAAACTTAATTCACTGGAAGCTGTACCTGAGAGGTCCTTAGAAGATGCAGCCAGCCTTTTCAAGTGAATGTTGATTTCATTGACAGCTTTGAAGTTCTTATTCCTCTTCAGAACATCCACTGCGGACCGGGACTGTCGGTCCAGCAGGGTTGGGTCTGCCCCAAAGCACAGGAGCATCTGCACATCCTCTGTTTGTCCTAGGGTGGGCAAGAAGGAGAAGGGGGCATTAGCATAAGGGTTCCTTCCATAAGGAGACGTCCCCATGAGTGTTCTCGCTCCCAGTTCCCTGCCAGAGCAGCCCAGGACAAGGAGACCAATGTCCCTCTGTTTAGAGAACCTGAAGTGCCAGCCTTGGGCAGTCCACCCAACTCCCCGAACCTAGGAGTCCTGTGTGGAGTGCGAAGGACAATAGCTTTTAAGAGGTTCAGAAGTGTGCTCCTCTCTACCTCTCTCCTCTCTCCTTGGCAACAACAAGGAGAGGGGGAATCAGGTTACTAGGCAACAGCTAACAGCTGTAAGGATAACAGCAGGCTGTGACTTGAGATTTCTTTATTCTCTAAAGGAAACAGAATATTCCTCCAGAAAAAACGCCTGTCTAGGGAGAGGAGAAGAACGTGACAATTGCTTTTGCATCAGGGTCTTTCTGTTGTCACTGTTTCCAACCTCCCAGCCCCAATCCTCTGGCTGCAGGCTCCATTTGCTGCTTTGACATATCTACTTGTCAAGCATCAAGGTGTTTCAGAATGGAACGGGGGTCTCCCTGGAGGTACAAAGACTTACGTGGGCACTAGAGTTACGTGAATCAATGCCTGATTCCCAGTGTCCAGACCCAGGCTTTCCTAAAATTCACCACCTTGACAAGGCACCTATACTCCATGTATCATCCTGCTCATGGTGTTCTCCTTTCCTATCACCTCAGTCACAACTGCCCTTCACTCACTTCACAAAAATAAGACAAAATGAAAAAGTCATACTTCTGACCCACTGAGTATCTCACTGTGGTAGGCAGATTTCTAAGACAGCCCCCAACATTTCCAACCCCTGGTGTACACATACTTTCTCTCAGTTGTTCTATCAAATACTAATCTAGTGCTGCTGTGATGAGACTTTGCAAATGTAATAAAGGTCCCAAAGCAGTTGACCTTAAGATAGAGGATTATCCAGGTGGACCTGACCTAATCACATGAACCCTAAAGGTCAAAGGTCTAGAGGGCAGAGTTGGAAGAGGGCAGAGATTCAAAGTATGAAAGGGATTTGATGCACAAGAAATTTCCCCCTGGTGACTTTGAAGATAGAGGGGGCCAGATGACAAGGAATGTGTGTGGTCTGTAGAAGCTGTGAGCAGCCTCTGGCTGACAGCCAGCAAAGAAACTGGGACCTCAGTCCTACAACCACAGGAATTGGATTCTGCCACAACCATGTGAGCCTGAAAGAAAGTCTGGAACTCCGGATGAGAATGTAGCCTCAGCCAATACCTTGACTTCACCCTCAAGGTATTGAGGCTACTGACCTATAGAACTATGAGCTAACAATTGGGTATTGTTTTAAGATGCTAAGTTTATGGTGATTTGTTACACAGCATAGAGAATGATTGCAATTAGCATAGTGTATTGCCCCAAAGGAAGCGAAAACTCCTCACCTTCAGGGTATCAACATAAGGGAAAATTAGGTGCCAGCTGAGCCCTTTTTAAAAGGCACTACAACCCACCCTTTGGTGACCTCCTCCCCAAATTTTTATCTTTAACAATTACGTACAGGAATTTTTAATATATTTCTGTTGTTTTTATGATCTCTGTAGTAATAGTAATTTTGTAATAATTAAATCCAGAAAAAAATTCACCTTAGAGTCCTAAATCACAGAAATTTTTTAAAATTTAAAGCTACATAAGTACTTTCATTCCAGAACAGTATATCAATGGATGACTGATAAGACTTTCAAGCATAAAATACATTAGGGCAAACTTCTTTCTGAAAAGTAAACTGGAAATGTGATCCAAAAACATGAATGCACAATTTGATATTTTTGACGATTAAAGAGCTTATCTATAATTTTTCAAGTAGATGTTAGAAGATACCAAATCGCTGTAGTATTTATATTCTATTACATACAAGTAAAGGAGTGAGATAACAGTTTTGTTTTAAAATATCAATGTGTCCAAAATTCTGAAAATTACCTTTGCTTACAATTATTTAGACTTACAGATTAAAAATTCTAGATATTGACTTATAAATATGTAAACAGGTGCACAGGTTTTCAAAATTCTTTAAGGGAATTAGAAAGCAAAACTTTAAGACCACTAACATACTAGATTTTTTTTTTCACTGACTTGCATCCATTCCCCCTTTTCCTGATAACAATACCCCCGTTTTCCATTGAGAAAGCAACTCTCCCCATTCCCAGCCTACCTGATTTGATGGGAAGTGAACACCAGACAGACAGACACACACACACAGACACAAACACACACTTGTCACTACCACATCCTCCACCACTGTCCCAGCCCCAGCCCCCACTCCAGGGGCAACACCTAAACAGAAAGAACCTGGCCAATCAGATTATTCCATCCTCTGGCTCCGCCCCACCTCCCAGCTCCAGGACAAACACTTCTCCAAGACCTGGCCAACCAGATCATGCTGTCTTTCTGGCTCTGTCCCTGCTCCCAGCTCCAGGGGTGAACATCTGACCAGGCCCTAGCTAATCAGATCATTCCATCCTTCCAGCTCTAGGGATTGGTTCATGAAGGGCATGGGCCAAAATCAAAATCAAGTCACTGAGACTAATTCCTAGGACTTTTACTGAAATATTGAGAGAAGGTATCCTCTTTGGCTGAGACTGACAAATCGACAGAATATAAGCCTGAAGGTGCTGGTGGCCTCAACTGAAAGAGACCCTGCCTAAGAATGAAACTAACACAGAAGAAAACAGAGCTTAGGGGTAAGACAGACTTTTGAAAAACCTTGGGAGCACCTGGACCAAACTCTGGACCCTTGAGTCACATGAGCCAATAAATTCCTTTTCTTGCCTAAGCCAGTTTGACTGTCTGTAGCTTGTAACCAAGACAGATGCAACTAGTCCCAATTCATCTTTACTTCTTCAATTCTAGGAGATGACCATTTCTCAGATTTGGGTCCCGCTGCTGCCTGGGTCTAGTGATTCTCTGGGATTGCACCCCTGGGCTTCTCAAACTACTGTGCTCCAGAGCCAGTAGGACCATCATAACAACTGGCCCCCACCAAAATGCCAAGAGAACCAAAGATTTCTAAGGTCCGATGATACTGCAATTATTTCAAATGGAGGATTTAAAATTCCAACAAAGAATCGAGAGAGTTCTTGACTCTCCATGTACCAAAAAATACTCAAGATGTAGAAAATCTCATACACTGTTGGTGCAATCTTCCTGGGGTTCAAGTCAGCAATAGCTTTCAAAATCTAAATACATAGCAATATGCTAACATCTTAAAAGTGTGTATACGTTTTTTTTGTTTGTTTGAGGAAGATTAGCCCTGAGCTAACTACTGCCAATCCTCCTCGTTTTGCTGAGGAAGACTGGCCCTGAGCTCACATCTGTGTCCATCTTCCTCCACTTTACATGTAGGACACCTGCCACAGCATGGCTTGCCAAGCAGTGCCATGTCCGCACCCAGGATCCAAACCAGCGAACCCCAGGCCACCGAAGCGGAACATGCGAATTTAACTGCTGCACCACCGGGCCGGCCCTGTATATATGTTTTTACTTGTACATACATAAAATATTTGTGGAAGAAAACATAAGATATTGGTGACACTGGTTCCTGAGTGGCTGAAGGACAAATGTAGGACAGAGACTCTCAATGTACGTACCTTTTGATTTTTTAATGTCATCTATTTAAAATTTCAATAAAATTAGAGTTTATCCAAATAAAGTGTACAAATTCTTTGAACAAGCAATTTCTCAACTAGGAAATCATGCTACAGATACATTCCCAACAGTTCACAAAGATCGATGTAAAAAATGTGCTCTTGAGTATTGTTTTCAATAGCAAAACAACTGGAAACCATTTAAATATCCATCAGTAGGGTATAGTCATGTGAGAGAATACTGTTAAAAGAAGAGAGAAATAATTGTGCGGGTACTATGAGGGAAAGATGGCCAAGACACAT